>NC_091293.1:22770382-22876778 GCF_038502225.1 Cherax quadricarinatus | reverse complement strand
TATTTCATTACCAGAATCTGTTTGCATATTTTGCAAAGCTACAGGTTAGTATTTTTTTAAACTTTATAAAAATATTTATCTTTATCTTTTGTCTTGGTAGTTCCCTTTGAGGTTGGCATTTTGAGAAGGTTTACTACTTTCAATTATCAGATCATACTGAGTGTTACTTCCATGAGTTTTACATGTGACAATCATCTTCTGGTTACATGAAGCAAAATGCACTACAGTAGGGCCCCACTTATACAGAAGGTTAGGTTCCAGTCTACCCAACAAGTCAGTCGTCTCCCACCGAGGCAGGGTGACCCAAAAAGAAAGAAAATCCCCAAAAAGAAAATACTTTCATCATCATTCAACATTTTCACCTCACACATACGTAATCACTGTCTTTGCAGAGGTGCCCAGATACAACAGTTTAGAAGCGTATATAAAGATATACAGTAAGGCCCCGCTTTACGGCGTTTCGCCTTATGGCATTCCGCTAATACGGCGATGTCAAATTATGACCAAAATTTGCTATACGGCAAGCAGTCTTTTAAATACGGCACCCCCCCACCCGGTTTGTTTACATTTTCCGTGACCACATCTATTATGTCAGGAAACTTTCCAAAATTTAAAGTGTTTTAAAGTTACTGCATATTTTATATGTACTCTGATAATTATACTTATGTGTACCTGTACTTAAATATACTTACACACTGTGCTGGTGTGCAGGTACACATTAAAATCGCTAAGTCTCTCTCTCTACTCATGACGCCAATACTACGTAACAATAATCACTCTTGGGCACACTAAATGTCTTATTTTACATCAATATAGGCATTTTCATTAATCCATCTATGATATTTTCCTCAAAATTATATGTGAAACCCATTACATAGCATATAAACATGATACATACACTCAGAATAAAAATTTATGTAAATATGAGATTTGTTTACAAAGCAGCTGTGTAGGTGGTGTCGGAAGAATTATGTTTTCTCTAGTGAAACACTTGGGGGTAACTGTAGAAAAATATTCTTTTCATATGCCTTTACTCTATGTATAGCAATTCATGACCCTTGTGGGTTTAGTGCTTTTTATAATTAATAATAATAACTTATTATTAATAATAATATTATTATTAATTTTTTTTTTTTTTTTTTCAACAAGTCGGCCGTCTCCCACCGAGGCAGGGTGACCCAAAAAAGAAAGAAAATCCCCAAAAAGAAAATACTTTCATCATCATTCAACACTTTCACCACACTCGCACATTATCACTGTTTTTGCAGAGGTGCTCAGAATACAACAGTCTAGAAGCATACACATATAAAGATACACAACATATCCCTCCAAACTGCCAATATCCCAAACCCCTCCTTTAAAGTGCAGGCATTGTACTTCCCATTTCCAGGACTCAAGTCCGACTATATGAAAATAACCAGTTTCCCTGAATCCCTTCACTAAATATTACCCTGCTCACACTCCAACAGATCGTCAGGTCCCAAGTACCATTCGTCTCCATTCACTCCTATCTAACATGCTCACGCACGCTTGCTGGAAGTCCAAGCCCCTTACCCACAAAACCTCCTTTACCCCCTCTCTCCAACCCTTTCGAGGACGACCCCTACCCCGCCTTCCTTCCCCTATAGATTTATATGCTTTCCATGTCATTCTACTTTGATCCATTCTCTCTAAATGACCAAACCACCTCAACAACCCCTTTTCTGCCCTCTGACTAATACTTTTATTAACTCCACACCTTCTCCTAATTTCCACACTCTGAATTCTCTGCATAATATTTACACCACACATTGCCCTTAAACAGGACATCTCCACTGCCTCCAACCGTCTCCTCGCTGCTGCATTTACCACCCAAGCTTCACACCCATATAAGAGTGTTGGTACTACTATACTTTCATACATTCCCTTCTTTGCCTCCATAGATAACGTTTTTTGACTCCACATATACCTCAACGCACCACTCACCTTTTTTCCCTCATCAATTCTATGATTAACCTCATCCTTCATAAATCCATCCGCCGACACGTCAACTCCCAAGTATCTGAAAACATTCACTTCTTCCATACTCCTCCTCCCCAATTTGATATCCAATTTTTCTTTATCTAAATCATTTGACACCCTCATCACCTTACTCTTTTCTATGTTCACTTTCAACTTTCTACCTTTACACACATTCCCAAACTCATCCACTAACCTTTGCAATTTTCTTTAGAATCTCCCATAAGCACAGTATCATCAGCAAAAAGTAACTGTGTCAATTCCCATTTTGAATTTGATTCCCCATAATTTAATCCCACCCCTCTCCCAAACACCCTAGCATTTACTTCCTTTACAACTCCATCTATAAATATATTAAACAACCATGGTGACATTACACATCCCTGTCTAAGACCTACTTTTACCGGGAAGTAGTCTCCCTCTCTTCTACACACCCTAACCTGAGCCTCACTATCCTCATAAAAACTCTTTACAGCATTTAATAACTTACCACCTATTCCATATACTTGCAACATCTGCCACATTGCTCCTCTATCCACTCTATCATATGCCTTTTCTAAATCCATAAATGCAATAAAAACTTCCCTATCTTTATCTAAATACTGTTCACATATATGCTTCAATGTAAACACCTGATCTACACATCCCCTACCCACTCTAAAACCTCCTTGCTCATCCGCAATCCTACATTCTGTCTTACCTCTAATTCTTTCAATTATAACCCTACCGTACACTTTTCCTGGTATACTCAGTAAGCTTATTCCTCTATAATTTTTACAGTCTCTTTTGTCCCCTTTCCCTTTATATAAAGGGACTATACATGATCTCTGCCAATCCCTAGGTACCTTCCCCTCTTTCATACATTTATTAAACAAAAGTACCAACCACTCCAACACTATATCCCCCCCTGCTTTTAACATTTCTGTCATGATCCCATCAGTTCCAGCTGCTTTACCCCCTTTCATTTTACGTAATGCCTCACGTACCTCCCCCACACTTACATTCTGCTCTTCTTCACTCCTATAAGATGGTATACCTCCCTGACCAGTGCATGAAATTACTGCCTCTGTTTCTTCCTTAACATTTAAAAGTTCCTCAAAATATTCTCGCCATCTACCCAATACCTCCATCTCCCCATCTACTAACTCCCCTACTCTTTTTTTAACTGACAAATCCATATTTTCCCTAGGCTTTCTTAACTTGTTTAACTCACTCCAAAATTTTTTCTTATTTTCATTAAAATTTCTTGACAGTGCCTCTCCCACTCAATCATCTGCTCTCCTTTTGCACTCTCTCACCACTCTCTTTACCTTTCTTTTACTCTCCATATACTCTGCTCTTCTTATAACACTTCTGCTTTGTAAAAACCTCTCATAAGCTACCTTTTTCTCTTTTATCACACCCTTTACTTATCATTTCACCAATCACTCCTCTTTCCTCCTGCCCCCACCCTCCTATAACCACAAACTTCTGCCCCACATTCTAATACTGCATTTTTAAAACTATTCCAACCCTCTTCAACCCCCCCACTACTCATCTTTGCACTAGCCCACCTTTCTGCCAATAGTCGCTTATATCTCACCCGAACTTCCTCCTCCCTTAGTTTATACACTTTCACCTCCCTCTTACTTGTTGTTGCCACCTTCCTCTTTTCCCATCTACCTCTTACTCTAACTGTAGCTACAACTAAATAATGATCCGATATATCAGTTGCCCCTCTATAAACATGTACATCCTGGAGCCTACCCATCAACCTTTTATCCACCAATACATAATCTAATAAACTACTTTCATTACGTGCTACATCATACCTTGTATATTTATTTATCCTCTTTTTCATAAAATATGTATTACTTATTACCAAATTTCTTTCTACACATAGCTCAATTAAAGGCTCCCCATTTACATTTACCCCTGGCACCCCAAATTTACCTACTACTCCTTCCATAACATTTTTACCCACTTTAGCATTGAAATCCCCAACCACCATTACTCTCACACTTGATTCAAAACTCCCCACGCATTCACTCAACATTTCCCAAAATCTCTCTCTCTCCTCTACACTTCTCTCTTCTCCAGGTGCATACATGCTTATTATAACCCACTTTTCACATCCAATCTTTATTTTACTCCACATAATCCTTGAATTAATACATTTATAGTCCCTCTTTTCCTGCCATAGCTTATCCTTCAACATTATTGCTACTCCTTCTTTAGCTCTAACTCTATTTGAAACCCCTGACCTAATCCCATTTATTCCTCTCCACTGAAACTCACCCACCCCCTTCAGCTTTGTTTCACTTAAAGCCAGGACATCCAGCTTCTTCTCATTCATAACATCCACAATCATCTCTTTCTTATCATCTGCACAACATCCACGCACATTCAGACTTCCCACTTTGACAATTTATTAATATTAATAATTATTATTAATTATTAATATATTATTATTAATATATTATTATTATTAATAATAATAATAATAATATTATTAATATTAATAATAATAATAATAATAATATTATTATTATTATTATTATTATTATCATTATCATTATTAATATTATCTTCATTCACTCTAAAAATGGTGTGTTGCTGTTTGTTTATTCTGAACTAACTTGTACAACTTGTACACAATGTAAGAGTATTTGTATTGTGAGATAATTATTATTAAAATAAAAAAATATTGAGGTAAATGTTTTACAAACTCTTACAAATGGACATGAATGAACTAAAAGTAGACATATTAATACGCATTTATTTCGCCTGACCAAGTGATCGTCCACTACCTGTTCAGTTTGTGTTCTTACATTGTCTCAACTCTGTATCTCGTTCTCTCTCTCGTTTACTCTTTCGTTAACTAGTTGGCTCTCATTGACGATGGTGTCTAAGGTTAGCTGTAATAAAAAGAGAAGTCGTAAGCCTCTTGGTTTAAGTGCCAAATTAGAGGATGATTATTATTATTATTAAAGATTCGCTGGTATTCTCCCGGCCCGGGCTCTTTCCAAGTGGTGGCCTGGCCTTGGCTCCCTCTTTAGGGAGTGTCTGAGACCGAAGTCTCCCATGGGAGGAGGCACAAGTACCCCCTCGTCTTTGGGACCAATTGTCCCTTCTCTGGTCTGCCATCCCCACCCCAAGGGGGCTAATGGGAATGACAGTCTTGTGAGCTGTAAGCTCAGGCTCAGGTACCTACCCAACCCTAGAAGGGTTAGGCATGGTGTCGATCACAGGATGATGGTGTGCCATTTTGATTTTATTCAATAAACACCCTGCCACTCGCCTCTCACACATTAATATTAATATTTTAAGGTAAGTAATAAGTGTACTCTGTGTGTATCTTACCTTTTATTGTGTTTTTAATGCCTATTTCTATTGCTAACTTAATATAAGTTAGTGTAAACCTGTTGTCTGGCATTTATTGCATATTTTATATGCTCTGATAATAATACATTTCCTTAATTTTTGAAGTAAGCACAGTGGATTCCACAACTGGCATAGGCTTCTCAGGGTTAGCCCCAAACCCTTCAAAATCTTTCTTAATTTCCAGACTAATTCTCACCCTTTTTACCACAGGGTTGGCACTAGAAGCTTTCTTGGGGCCCATGGTGACTTATTTTGCAGAAACAAGCACCAAAAACACTGATAATATGGAATGTACTGAATGTATGCTTAGATGCGAGCACACTGGCTGGCTTGTAAACACTGGCACACACGGGGCAGTTCAGGCCACATGTGGACGCGTCCCATACGAATCGCGTGTGGCGGGTTTTTTAACGAGTGGCGAGGCAAAATTTTTGCGTTAAAATTTATCGTATACCGGATTTAACATATACCAGTGCCATTGTGTAACGGGGGTCCACTGTATGTATTTTATCACTCCAGGGAGCTTGAAGCATCGTACTATAGTATGTGTGGGTGGGGTGGCCAGAAGGGCTACCACACCTGACTTCTTAGAGTAAATACTACTCACCTTTTGCCCTACATTAAGACTACAAATATTTTAACGTAAATAATGAGTGTACTGTGTGTATATTTTATTTTTTAATGCCTAGTTCTATTGCTAGCTTAGTATATGTTAGTGTAAACTCATTATCTCGCATTTATATGCATTTATAAATGGAAAAAATGGAGTTCTGCTTTCTAGCGAAGTCTGCTTTCTGGTAGCAGCCTGGAACCTAACCTGCCGAATAAGTGGGGCCCTACTGTGTGTGTGTGTGTGTGTGTATGTATGTATTTGTAGATGAATGGTTCAGAGAACTGACATGTTGATAAATTAGACACATGTGCAACTCTTGGGTATCTTTATTGAGGAAACGTTTTGCCACACAGTGGCTTCATCAGTCCATACAAAGGAGAATCTTGAAGAACAGGAGGAGAATGAGGTAATCAGTCCCTCAACCTTGAGTCGATGTGGTCAGTCCATCAATCTTGAATAGAATATGGCATACATGCGGAGAAGGAGCTTATAAACTGTTGGTAGGAGAGGTGCAGCTCATAGGTGGTGTCACATTTGTTCAATGTGGAAGTAGGTCGTGCCCAAGAATTAGGCAATGAAGCCACTGTGTGGCGAAACGTTTCCTCAATAAAGATACCCAAGAGTTGTACGTGTGTCTAATTTATCAGTGTGTGTGTGTGTGTGTGTGTGTGTGTGTGTGTGTGTGTGTATGTATGTATGTATGTATGTATGTATGTATGTATGTATGTATGTATGTATGTATGTATACAGTGGACCCCCGCATAACGATGGCATCACATAGCGATTATTTCGCATACCGCTTACTTTAATTGCAAAAATTTTGCCTCGCATACCGCTTAAAAACCCGCTTACCGATTTTCGTCCGAGACTCGTCCAATGTGCGGCCTGAGCCACGCTCACATGTTCCGCCGGTGGCATTGTTTACCAGCCAGCCTCCGCGGTAACATCCAAGCATACAATCGGAATATTTCGTATTATTACAGTGTTTTCGGTGCTTTTTCTGGAAAATAAGTGACCATGGGCCCCAAGAAAGCTTCTAGTGCCAACCCTACAGCAATAAGGGTGAGAATTACAATAGAGATGAAGAAAAAGATCATTGATAAGTATGGAAGTGGAGTGCATGTCTCCGAGCTGGCCAGGTTGTATAATAAACCCCAATCAACCATCGCTACTATTGGTGGTACAGCTGCTGCTGCTGCTGCACTGTCAGCTGCTGCTGCTGCTGCACTGTCAGCTGCTGTTGCTGCTGTAGCACCGTTGTTGGTGTGGCTTATTGAGAATACCAAGAAACAATTAACCCCAGAGGATTTGCCACCCAGGATAACCCAAAAAAGTCAGTGTCATCGAAGACTAACTTATTTCCATTGGGGTCCTTAATCTTGTCTCCCAGGATGCAACCCACACAAGTCGACTAACACCCAGGTGAACAGGGAAAAATGCCTGGAACTAGTGCTCATATTGGTGAATTTAAAGCCAGCAAAGGTTGGTTTGAGAGATTTAAGAATCGTAGTGGCATACACAGTGTGATAAGGCCTGTTCTAGAAGAAAATGCCAAACAGGACCTACAGTACTCAGGAGGAAAAGGCACTCCCAGGACACAGTGTCTCATCAGTCATTGCTGCATCTTCAATAAAGGTAAGTGTCATTTATTCTTCATTTAGTAGACTAGTACATGCACAATATATACTGTGCATGTACTACTCTACTATTGTGCATGTATCCTTCTCTTTGTGTGTGGGAAAATGTATATTTCATGTGGTAAAATTTTTTTTTTCATACTTTTGGGTGTCTTGCACGGATTAATTTTATTTCCATTATTTCTTATGGGGAAAATTCATTCGCATAACGATTATTTCGCATAACAATTACCCCTCTTGCACGGATTAAAATCGTTAACCGGGGGTCCACTGTATATATATATATATATATATATATATATATATAATGTATATATATATATATAATGTATATATATATATATATATATATATATATATATATATATATATATATATATATATATATATATATATATATATATATATATATATATATATATATATATATATATATATATATATATATATATATATATATATATATATATATATATATATATATATATATATATATATATATATATATATATATAATTTTTTTTTTTTTTCAACAAGTCTGTCGTCTCCCACCGAGGCAGGGTGACCCAAAAAAAGAAAGAAAATCCCCAAAAAGAAAATACTTTCATCATCATTCAACACTTTCACCAAACTCATACATTATCACTGCTTTTGCAGAGGTGCTCAGAATACAACAGTTTAGAAGCATATACATATAAAGATACACAACATATCCCTCCAAACTGCCAATATCCCAAACCACTCCTTTAAAGTGCAGGCATTGTACTTCCCATTTCCAGGACTCAAGTCCGACTATATGAAAATAACCGGTTTCCCTGAATCCCTTCACTAAATATGACCCTGCTCACACTCCAACAGATCGTCAGGTCCCAAGTATCATTCGTCTCCATTCATTCCTAACTAACACGCTCATGCACGCTTGCTGGAAGTCCAAGCCCCTCGCCCACAAAACCTCCTTTACCCCCTCTTTCCAACCCTTTCGAGGATGACCCCTACCCCTCTTTCCTTCCCCTATAGATTTATATGCTTTCCATGTCATTCTACTTTGATCCATTCTCTCTAAATGACCAAACCACCTCAACAACCCCTCTTCTGCCCTCTGACTAATGCTTTTATTAACTCCACACCTTCTCCTAATTTCCACACTCCGAATTTTCTGCATAATATTTACACCACACATTGCCCTTAGACAGGACATCTCCACTGCCTCCAAACGTCTCCTCGCTGCTGCATTTACCACCCAAGCTTCACATCCATATAAGAGTGTTGGTACTACTATACTTTCATACATTCCCTTCTTTGTCTCCATAGATAACGTTTTTTGATTCAAAACTCCCCACGCATTCACTCAACATTTCCCAAAATCGCTCTCTCTCCTCTACACTTCTCTCTTCTCCAGGTGCATACACTCTTACTATAACCCACTTCTCACATCCAATCTTTATTTTACTCCACATAATCCTTGAATTTATACATTTGTAGTCCCTCTTTTCCTGCCATAACTTATCCTTCAACATTATTGCTGCTCCTTCTTTAGCTCTAACTCTATTTGAAACCCCTGACCTAATCTCATTTATTCCTCTCCATTGAAACTCTCCCACCCCCTTCAGCTTTGTTTCACTTAAAGCCAGGACATCCAGTTTCTTCTCATTCATAACATCCACAATCATCTCTTTCTTATCATTTGCACAACATCCACGCACATTCAGACTTCCCACTTTGACAATTTTCTTCTTATTCTTTTTAGTAATCTTTACAGGAAAAGGGGTTACTAGCCCATTGTTCCCGGCATTTTAGTTGACTTTTACAACACTCATGGCTTACGGAGGAAAGATTCTTATTAAACTTCCCCGTGGATATAAAAGGAAAAGTAACAAGACCAAGAACTATTAAGATAAAATCAAAGAAAACTCGGATGAGTGTGTATAAATAAACGTGTACATGTATGTGTAGTGTGACCTTAGTGTAAGTAGAAGTAGCAAGACATGCCTGTATTCTTGCATATTTATGAGACAGACAAAAGACACCAGCAATCCTACCATCATGTAAAACAATTACAGGCTTTCGTTTTACACTCACTTGGCAGGACGGTAGTACTTCCCTGGGTGGTTGCTGTCTACCAACCTACTACATAAATATATATATTTATATATGTATATGTATATATATATATATATATATATATATATATATATATATATTATATATATATAATTTTATATATATATATATATATAATTATATATATATATATATATATATATATATATATCTTTCTTTCAACACACCGGCCGTATCCCACCGAGGCGGGGTGGCCCAAAAGGAAAAACGAAAGTTTCTCCTTTTACATTTAGTAATATATACAGGAGAAGGGGTTACTAGCTCCTTGCTCCCGGCATTTTAGTCGCCTCTTACAACACGCATGGCTTACGGAGGAAGAATTCTGTTCCACTTCCCCATGGAGGTAAGAGGAAATAAACAAGAACAAGAACTAGAAAGAAAATAGAAGAAAACCCAAAGGGGTGTGTATATATATGCTTGTACATGTATGTGTAGTGTGACCTAAGTGTAAGTAGAAGTAGCAAGACATGCCTGTATTCTTGCATATTTATGAGACAGACAAAAGACACCAGCAATCCTACCATCATGTAAAACAATTACAGGCTTTCGTTTTACACTCACTTGGCAGGACGGTAGTACTTCCCTGGGTGGTTGCTGTCTACCAACCTACTACATAAATATATATATTTATATATGTATATGTATATATATATATATATATATATATATATATATATATATATATATATATATATATATATATATATATATATATATATATATATTTATTCTAGGTAGTAGGTTGGTAGACAGCAACCGCCCAGGGAGGTACTACCGTCCTGCCTAGTGAGTGTAAAACGAAAGCCTGTAATTGTTTTACATGATGGTAGGATTGCTGGTGTCCTTTTTTCTGTCTCATAAACATGCAAGATTTCAGGTACGTCTTGCTACTTCTACTTACACTTAGGTCACACTACACATACATGTACAAGCATATACACCTACCATCCGACTTATGAATGAGTTCGTTTCCGAGAAACCAGTCATAAGTCGAAATGGTCGTAAGTCGAACTTTGCTACTGAATATCAACAAAACATTTTTGTAATGACTTTATTTTATTGTTTTATTTTGGTATTTCATGTTTTACTTTACTTTTTATGTTGTTAGTACTGTATTTTATACTGTAAGGTTTACGATAAACACTGTGTACAACACAAATAGTTGTTTATTTCCCAGAAATTTGGCATAAAAAACACGGTCATAAGTCGAGCATAAGTCGAGCACGTCGTAAGTCGGATGGTAGGTGTATATGTATACAGTGGACCCCCGCTCTAACTCTCTCAGATACTTCAGCTTTAATCCCATTTATTTCCGCCCACCGAAACTCCCCTACCCCCTTCAGCTTTGTTTCGCTTAGGGCCAGGACATCCAACTTCTTTCCATTCATAACATCAGCAATCATCTGTTTCTTGTCATCCGCACTGCATCCACGCACATTCAAGCATCCCAGTTTTATAAAGTTTTTCTTCTCTCTTTTAGTAAATGTCTAAAGGAGAAGGGGTTACTAGCCCATCGCTCCCGGCATTTTAGTCTCCTCATACGACATGCATGGCTTACGGAGGAAAGATTCTTTTCCACTTCCCCATGGACAATAGAAGAAATAAAGAAGAACAAGAGCTATTTAGAAAAAGGAGAAAAACCTAGATATATGTATATATATATGCATGTGCATGTCTGTGAAGTGTGACCAAAGTGTAAGTAGGAGTAGCAAGATATCCCTGTTATCTAGCGTGTTTATGAGACAGAAAAAGACACCAGCAATCCTACCATCACGCAAAACAGTTACAGGTTTCTGTTTCACAGTCATCTGGCAGAACGGTAGTACTTCCCTGGGTGTTTGCTGTCTACCAACCTACTACCATCTATATATCTGTCTATCTGTATCTCTCTATCTCTGTCTCACATGTACATATAAGTACAGTTATTATACATAGTGTAAATTACCTAGGATAATTAAAAAATTACATGCAGACAGACAGACAGATAGATAGAAACATATTTATGTGTATCAGTGAAAACAAATAATGCCAGGGTTCCCCTGAGCACCCATTTATCAAATGTCACTGAACTGATAACAGATGTCATAACACGATTCTTCAAGGAGTTTGACATACATATGCTCCAGGCAGACAGAAAGACAGATAAGCAGAGACAGGCAGGCAGGCAGGCAGGCAGACAGACAGATAGACAGACACAGATAAATAGACAGAGAGACAAGACATGTTTGTGTGTAACAGTGATAACAAATACAGTGAGAGTTAGCTGGAACATTGGGTATTTATCAAATGTCATTGGGCTGTCAACAGTATAGGGATGCCTTTCATAACACTATGCTTCAAGGTATATGCCAGGGTATCTAAAACATTGCTGGGACCTATAAATATTTTGTATATGTATCTAGACAATAGTAAATAACCTAGGCAGGTGTAAATGTTCACCTGTCAATGTGCTTGTGACTATTTGAGCACTATTTCAGTACCTAATACATGTATTAGTGTCAGAACAAAGATTGGCTATGAAATTACAAGAACTATTATAAACTGTAATTATCAGAGAATAAAAAATATATTAATTAAAATAAAAACGAGAAAAAAAGGTATATCGGCAACACTTCTGCAAGCAGCAGGAGTCAGTGTTGCTGTCAAGTGAGCATCCAGTGCCAACTTCACAGTCTTATATCTCAGTAAGTACATACTGACCCTAAAAAATTTTTTTAATCCTATAACATGTAGAAAAATGTGCTCTTCATTTTAAAGGAAAAACTTTTTTTTTTATTTTTCAAAATATTCTTTTTTTTTTTTTGGGGGTCACCCTGCCTCGGTGGGAGACGGCCGACTTGTTGGAAAAAAAAAAAAATTCAGGGAAACCGGTTATTTTCATATAGTCTGACTTGAGTCCTGGAAATGGGAAGTACAATGCCTGCACTTTAAAGGAGGGGTTTGGGATATTGGCAGTTTGGAGGGGTATGTTGTGTATCTTTATACGTATATGCTTCTAAACTGTTATACAGTGGACCCCCGCATAGCGAACGCCTTGCATAGCGAACAATCCGCATAGCGAACGCTTTGTTCGCTAAAATTTTGCCCCGCATAGTGGACAAAAACCCGCTCAGCGACCTTCGTCCGAGACGCGTCCAATGTGCGCACTCAGCCAGCCTCGCATGTGCCGCCCGTCCCATTGTTTACCAGCCAGCCTCCGCGGTAACATTCAAGCATACACTCGGAATATTTCGTATTATTACAGTGTTTTCGGTGCTGTTTGTGGAAAATAAGTGACCATGGGCCCCAAGAAAGCTTCTAGTGCCAACCCTACACCTCAAAGGGTAAGAATACCCATTGAAATGAAGAAAGAGATCATTGATAAGTATGAAAGTGGAGTACGTTTCGCCGACCTGGTCAGGTTGTACAAGAAACCAAAATCAACCATCGCTTCTATTGTGGGCAAGAAAACGGCAATCAAGGAAGCTGTTGTTGCCAAAGGTTTAACTGTGTTTTCGAAACAAAGATCGCAAGTGATGGAAGATGTTGAGAGACTCTTATTGGTGTGGATAAATGAAAAACAGCTAGCAGGAGATAGCGTCTCTCAAGCGATCATATGTGAAAAGGCTAGGAAGTTGCATGACGATTTAATTAAAAAAATGCCTGCAACTAGTGATGATGTGAGTGAATTTAAGGCCAGCAAAGGTTGGTTTGAGAGATTTAAGAAGCGTAGTGGCATCCATAGTGTGATACGGCATGGTGAGGCTGCCAGTTCGGACCACAAAGCGGCTGAAAAATATGTGCATGAATTCAAGGAGTACATAGAAACTGAAGGACTGGAACCTGAACAAGTGTTTAATTGTGATGAAACAGGCCTGTTCTGGAAGAAAATGCCAAGCAGGACCTACATTACTCAGGAGGAAAAGGCACTCCCAGGACATAAGCCTATGAAAGACAGGCTTACTTTGTTGATGTGTGCCAATGCTAGTGGTGATTGCAAAGTTAAGCCTTTATTAGTGTATCACTCTGAAACTCCCAGAGCGTTCAGGCAAAAGAATATCCTCAAGGATAATTTGTGTGTGCTGTGGAGGGCAAACAGTAAGGCATGGGTCACTAGGGAATTTTTCTATAACTGGTTACACCATGCATTTGCCCCCAATGTGAAAGATTACCTAACTGAAAAGAAATTAGACCTTAAGTGCCTCCTGGTGTTAGACAATGCCCCTGGTCATCCTACAGACGTGGCAGAGCGACTTTATGGGGACATGAGCTTCATTAAGGTGAAGTTTTTGCCTCCTAATACCACTCCTCTCCTGCAGCCCATGGACCAGCAGGTCATTTCCAACTTCAAGAAACTACACAAAAGCTCTGTTTCAAAAGTGCTTTGAAGTGACCACAGACACTCGATTGACTCTAAAAGAGTTTTGGAAGGATCACTTTAATATCCTCAATTGTGTAAACCTTATAGGTAAGGCTTGGGAGGGAGTGACTAAGAGAACCTTGAACTCTGCTTGGAAGAAACTGTGGCCAGAATGTGTAGACAAAAGGGATTTTGAAGGGTTTGAGGCTAACCCTGAGAGGAGTAGTATACCAGTTGAGGAATCAATTGTGGAATTGGGGAAGTCCTTGGGGTTGGAGGTTAGTGGGGAGGATGTGGAAGAGTTGGTGGAGGAGGACAATGAAGAACTAACCACTGATGAGCTGATAGATCAACTTCAAGAGCAAGAGGCCAGACCTGGGGAAACTGGTTCAAAGGAGGGGAGAGAGAAATTGAAGGAATTGCCTACTTCAAAGATTAAGGAAATGTGTGCAAAATGGCTTGAAGTGCAAACCTTTTTTGATGAAAATCACCCTCACACAGCTATTGCAAGCCGTGCTGGTGACTGTTACAATGACACTGTTGTGAACCACTTTAGACAAATCATAAAGGAACGAGAGGTACAGGCCACTATGGACAGATATGTTGTGCGAAAGAAGTCCAGTGACTCTGAAGCTGGTCCTAGTGGCATTAAAAGAAGAAGGGAAGTAACCCCAGAAAAGGACTTGCTACCTCAAGTCCTAATGGAAGGGGATTCCCCTTCTAAACACTAACACTCTCTCTCCCCTCCTCCCATCCCATCAATCATCACCAGATCTTCAATAAAAGTAAGTGTCATGTAATTGTGCATGCCTTTTTCAGTTTGTGTGTACTAAAATTAACATTTTTTTGTGGTAAAAAAATTTTTTTTTCATACTTTTGGGTGTCTTGCACGGATTAATTTTATTTCCATTATTTCTTATGGGGAAAATTAATTCGCATAGCGAACATTTCGCATAACGACCAGCCCTCTTGCACGGATTAAGTTCGCTATGCGGGGGTCCACTGTATTAACGTAATATTCGACATTTAATGAGACTCGATGATTATTATTATTATTATTATTATTATTATTATTATTATTATTATCATTATCATTTCTAATGTGGCGTCACTTGTGCAAGTCGTCTGCTACCACATCTCATATTTGTTTATTTATTATACTGTGGGATGTATTTATCATCTTTATATGTTATGCATCGTGTTTGTTATATAATTTTGAAAAAAATTCATAGATGGATTAATGAAAATAAGTATATTAACATAATATACGACATTTAATGAGACTCGATTATTATCATTACTAATATGACGTCTCGAGACATAAGACACTCTTACTGATTTTAATGTGTACCTGCATGCCAGCACAGTATGTAAGTTTATTTAGGTACAGGTATACATAAGTATAATTATCAGAGTACACCTACCATCCGACTTACGACCTGCTCGACTTACGACCACTCGACTTACGACCGTGTTTTTTATGCCAAATTTCTGGGAAATAAACAACTATTTTTGTTGTACACAGTGTTTATCCAAAACCTTACAGTATAAAATACAGTACTAACAGCATAAAAAGTAAAGTAAAACATGAAATACCAAAATAAAACAATAAAATAAAGTCATTACAAAAATGTTTTGTTGATATTAAGTAGTAAAGTTCGACTTACGACCATTTCGACTTAAGACCAGTTTCTCGGAACCGAACTCGGTCATAAGTCGGATGGTAGGTGTATATATAAAATATGAAATAACTTTTAAAAACACTTGAAATTTTGTTGTTTCCAGACATAATGGAGAGACTTAGTGCTTGGATCTCATAGAGAATGTAAACAAACCGGGTGGGGCGCGGTGACCATATTAGAAAGTCAGGTAGGAGGAGCCGTATAGCGAGTTTTGGTCATAATTTGAAATGACCGTATTAGCGGAACTCTGTAAAGCAAAACGCCGTAAAGCGGGGCCCTGCTGTAAATGTAAAAGGAGAAACTTTCATTTTTTCTTTTGGGCCACCCTGCCTTGGTGGGATACGGCCAGTATGTTGAAAGAAAGAAGAAACATTACACATATATACAAAAGTTATTTGAAAAAATAAAATACAGTGGAACCTCTACTTATGAGTTTAATCCGTTTCGTGGATTTGCTCATTTGCAGAGTCAATTTTCCTCATTTAAATTAATTGAAAGGCAATTTGTTCCGGCTCTCAGGAGGCATGTCAGGATAATTAAATATTTCGTTAATATCATCTATATGCCTTATTTGTCTATCACAATTCATCTGATATGACATAATAAACAGTATAAATAATGTAGAAACCTGATATATACTCTAGAATGAATAAAATGTCATTATGTGACAAGTGGAGGCGGCCACAACAGCTTCCGCATTGTTGTGGTAATCACTGCCATCTATTGATGGCCTTTCAAAGCTATATGTTATTATAATTATTATTATATAGTACATTATTATTATACATGTATTATTATTGTTATACTATTAAATGTATTATTATTATTATTATTATTACAATATAAATTTGTTATTTTTATTCACAAAAAAATAGAAGATTTACTGTTATGCAGACTACTGCATTATTGTAATAATTGTATAAATAATGTCAACCCATTTATGACTGCATACTGGAATGGACAGTGATGTCATACCAAGACTTATAGTCAAGGAGTATAAGAAGAATAGGCGAGGAAAAAGTTCTAATATGAAGTCGCGTAAGGCAACAAATCTACTGACTGTCACGACTTAACCAGTCAGAGAAATAATTGGATGAACCATTTCTAAAATTAATTCTTTTCCCAATAAATAAAATTTGAGTTTGGAGATACCCCATGCAAGGGCCAAACATTCCTTTTCTATGGTGGAGTATCTCGTTTCTGCAGGAGGGAAGTTTTAGATTTAATAAATATACAGGAACTAGGAGTGTGTATTTTGTGCAGCAAGCACCTGACACCTATTGCAAGAACTATACTTCTTTGTAACCTGAGAGTACATGCTTGGCCAAAAATAAGTGTGCTTGAGTTTATGCCACGTCTTACGATGAGCCAAGTGTTTGGTCACTGGCAAATCATGAGCCATTTGAAGAACAGTCTCTCGACATGGTTTAGGAACAACAAGGAGGGAATAATCTATCGCTGAAGAATGAGATTTAGATACAGATTTATATAAGATACCATTAATATATTCAAACTTATGAGATACGTATCTCCCGTGGATAACTTTGTTGTTAAAAACTTGATTATGACAATCCCAAATTGAAGGGCAATCGCGCTGTATATTGACAAAGTCATCCTTGGACATAAAATCTGGGAAAATGAAAGGACTTACGGTGGGAGGAGAGGAAGTAGGAGAAGCCAGGGTTATGGTCTGAGCCTTAGTCAAGACATTGAGAGTGCCGGAGGCAATACCCTTACGTTAACCTGACGAGTGGACCGGTGATCCTGCTACCTCACTATCGAGAGCAGTATCAACTGTTTCTTCCCCCAAATGAACAGTATGAGACAATGTAGCTTCTGGTGCGGAATTGTTAAGGGGCTTATTTAACTTGCAAGGAAGAGGAGCTGGAAAACTTAGATCCATGGGTGGTGATGAAAGATCCGCCTCTGAAGGAAGAACGGCACCTTTAACCCTTTGAGGGTCGACAGGCCCTCTCCGAGATTCGTTCTCAGGGTCGGCCAAATTTAAAAAAAAAAAAATTCTTATGAAAAGATAAAGAATTTTTTCGCAATCATAATGACACCAAAAATATGAAATTCGATGGAAAACTTACGGAATTATGCTCTCGCGAAGTTAGCCGTCTCTGCGATGTTTACGGATCGGCGATTTTGCCCACTTTGAGCCCCATTTTTGGCCGGTTCCACTGTACTAGTCGACAAAAAACATAAATATTTCACTAGAACTCCATTTTTTCTATTGAGTGCAAGAAATCACCCATTTACCAATTTCAACTATCCAGTACAGTGGTCAGAATGTAGCAATTTTGCCAATTTCACACAAATTTCAATAGATGCCAATTTCCGAATAGTGTCCAGAACAAACAAGAAATACATTCCTGGCACTAAAATGACATTTCCTCTGTCATTAGTCACGTCTCAAGGCCCCACTTACATTCTTTTGCTTTCCACTTTGAATTTTTATTCTCACAAAAAATAGAAGATTTACTGTTATGCAGACTACTGCATTAGTGTAAAAAATGGTATGAATCATATTGGCGCACTTGCAAAGGAATATTAGACTCACCAGTTGACGTGTATTGGATGCTTGGCATGATTTGTTTACTTTTGAACTTTGGTAAAAATCGAACATTTCTGCTACTTTGAGCTCAATTTCAAGATATTTTTCATTGTAAAACCAGTGACAATCATCTCAATTTCTATGATATGCCTTCCATTCTATAAAATGAGACCAAGAAAACTAGAATACAACAATAAATACCATACGAGAATACAGTGCAAAGTCGCTGTTTTATTCCAAAAAAAAGTCAGTTTTTTTTTTTTTCTCATTATGCACTGTGTGCTGCAGGATTTTTTTATACCATGCACACTGACCACATAGACCCATTCTTTCATATGGAGGCCTACCAGCTTTCTCCCACTAGATTTGAGGGCGCTAGAATTTAGGCGTACTAGTACGTCAAAAACCCTGGGTCGTAAGCTGTACTAGTATGTCCGAAACACTCAAAGGGTTAATGTTACACACTATTATAGAACAAGTAATTGGGGCTAGTACCGCATTAGTCCAACCGGTGAACCATTTAGTTTTCAAGTAACAGCGTATTGTAGGGAAAGTATTTTCACGACCCAAGTAATCTGAAAGAATAGAGGACACACGAGAGGTTTTAAAGTAAGGGAACAGTTTGTCCAAAATTACGATGCACGTACATCCAGTGTCACGTAATGTGTCTGAGACTTTTATACCATTAACTGTTCCTGAACAGAAGGGTGCTTGGTCATTACCGTCAACAAAACATCTTCCAACTTTTTGGATCTTCTTAGAAGGACAATCAGGACGTTTATGTCCCTTAACACCGCATAAATGACAAACAGGAATAAAAGAAGTTAGTTTGTTTTCCACTAGAGGCTTCGATTTCTTAAGATCTGTTGAACCCTTGCCCTTAGGGTTCGATCCCTTTAGGTCTTTATAGGAATTGTGAGCCTCAGCATACAAGTCAGCGGCCTCAGCAACTTCCTCAGCTTTAATCAGGTTACGTTCTCTAATGAATGTTCGTATCTGGAGAGGAAGAGCTGTCAGGAACTGGTCAGCAACCAATAAGAGATTCATAATTGTGATCAATTCCTGAGCTCTCTATCCAAAAGTCGAACAAACGAAAGAGTAACTGTAACTGCTGAAAGTTTTGGCCATGCTGTAAGGTGGCATACCTGAAATCTTTCCTATATGAATTGGTGGTTTTTTGATATGCTTTAAGGATTGCCTTCTTCAGTAGGTTATAATTGCATATGATATCCTGCGACAAAGTTGCGTAGATATTCAAAGCTGTACCAGAAAATAACATTCGTAATCTGATAGCCCAGGTGTCAGCAGGCCATTCACAGAGGGTAGCAGTATTTTCAAACCTGATAATGTATGAAGTAATGTCTTCACCCTCTGTGAAGGGAGGTAAATTAGGTGTTGGAATATGTGCACTAGCTGCATGATGATCAGTTACTCCTAACTCTAATTGTTGTTGTGTAAAAGTTAACTTTTTATTCTCTAATTCAAGGCGAGAATTTTCAAGCTCGCGATCTCCTTCTCTCTCTTAACTCATGTTCTCTAGCTCTTTCCTCACGTTCTCTAGCTCTTTCCTCAACTTCTCTATCCTTTGCTCTTTCCTCAAGTTCTCTTAATTTAAATTGTTCCTCACATACTTTAGCTCTCTCCTCACGATCAAGTCTATCACGCTTCTTTTTCTCCTCTCTTTCTCTTTCTTGATTTTCTCTTTCAATTCGATCTCTCTCCTTTTTATCCTCTCTTTCTCTTTCTAACTGCCTTTCTTGGTTCTCCCTTTCAATTTGATCTCTCTCCTTTTTATCCTCTCTTTCTCTTTCTGTCTTTCTTCTCTCTCAGTTCTTTCCTTCTCTATTCTTTCCTGGATCTTAGCACTAATGAAAGCTTCTAAATTTTTCCCCGTTATTCCTAACTTACTCCCAGCACTCATCCAAAACTGGTATTCCTCCATACTAGCAAGAATAACTTAAACTACCAGGGGAAAACAAAACGGATATATCAAAGAAAACGGAGGGTTCAATTCCTGCTCCGCTCGAACTGTAAATAAATCAGAGGGTTCGATCCCTGCTTCGATTAAAGAGTATGTGTGAATGAAAACGGAGGGTTCTATGCCGGCTCCGAGCAAACAGTAAGTAGAATGGGGTCCCTTGACCATCCAATCTTCTCACCAACAAATCAAGAGTGTCCTACGACAGTTCCCTTGATATAATAAAGAGCTCAATGAAACAACTTGTCACTGGAAAATCTTGGGTCCCTAGAGTCTATTCCTCCAAATCGTTTCAAGCTCAAGAATAAAGGCGACAGAATTAACTACAATGGTCCCTCGTTTTTCGTAATTAATCCGTTCCTGGAGCCGTTACTATAAACAAAATTTACAATTTACGAATCAATTTCCCCCATAAGAAATAATGTAAATACAATTAATCCGTTCCTGACACCCAGAAGTATTAAAACAAAAAAAATTTTTACATGAAATGTGCATGTAGTACATAATACAATGGGAAATGATGAATGAAACATTAACAGCATAACACTTACCTTTATTGGAGATTCTTAGTGTATGGGAGACTGGAGGAGGAGGAGAGAGTGGATTGTTTATAGTTTGGAAGGGAAATCCCCTCCCAGCAACACCTCAGGTACCAATTGCTTTTCTGGGGTTGCTTGTCTTCTCTGTTTCTTAATGCCACTAGGACCACCTTGAGAGTCAATGGAGTCCTGTCTCGCAACATAACTGTGGAGAGAGCTCTGTTTCTGGCGTCTCTTTAACACTTCCCTAAAATGGCCCAAGACTTTCTCACTGTACATGTTGCCAATATGGCTTGCAACAACCTTGTTAGGGTGATGTTTCTCCATAAAGCTTTCCATCTTACCCCACATAGTAAAAATCTCTCTAATTTCTGAAGGCACCTTCTTCCATCTCTCTTCCTCCTCCTCTGCAGCAAGATTCTGAGCTGCGATGTGTTGCTCTTCCTGCTGAAGCTCTTGCAGCTCCTCAGTGGTGAGTTCTTCGTTGTGGTCTTCCACCAATTCTTCCACATCCTCCAAACTCAAATCCAATCCCATGGAACTCCCCAGTGCCACAATTGATTTTACAACAGACATAGGCTTATCAGGGTCAGTCCCAAACCCTTCAAAATCCCTCTTGTCGACACAATCTGGCCACAATTTTCTCCAGGCAGAGTTCAAAGTCCTGGTAGTCACTCCCTCCCAAGCTATACCTATAAGGGTTATGCAATGGAGGATGCTGAAGTGTTCCCTCCAAAATTCCCTTAGGGTCAAGTGAGTGTCTGTGGTCACAGTCAAGCACCTGTGAAACATTGCTTTTGTGTAGAGTTTTTTAAAGTTTGCAATGACCTGCTGGTCCATGGGCTGGAGGAGAGGAGTGGTATTCGGGGGCAAGAACTTTACTGTGATGAACCCAAACTCCTTGAAAATTAGGTCATCCAAGTTTGGAGGATGAGCAGGTGCATTGTCCATTACTAGCAGGCACTTGAGATCCAATTTCTTTTCCAGGAGATACTCCTTCACACTAGGGCCAAACACTTCATTGAACCACTCGACGAAAATTTCCCTCGTGACCCATGCCTTACTATTAGATTTCCAAAACACACACAATTTACTCTTCATAACATTGTTTTTCCTGTGTACACTGGAATTTTCAGAATGGTACACTAGTAATGGCTTCACTTTGAAATCCCCACTAGCATTAGCACAGAACATTAGCGTCAGCCTGTCTTTCATAGACTTGTGTCCTGGCATTGCCTTTTCCTCTTGTGTAATGAAGGTCCTCTTTGGCATTTTCTTCCAAAAGAGGCCTGTTTGTCACAATTGAACACTTGTTCAGGTTTCAGTCCTTCAGCCTCTATGTACTCCTGGAATTCATGGAGTGAATGATGGTGGAAGTTTTTCTTTTTCGGGCCAACCTGCCTTGGTGGGAATCGGCCAGTGTGATAATAAAAAAAAAAAAAAATTCAGTCTCCTTGTGGTCCGAACTGGCAGCCTCACCATGCCTTACCACACTGTGTATGCCAGTACGGTTCTTAAATCTATCAAACCAGCCTTTGCTGGCCTTAAATTCACTCACATCACCACTATTTGCAGGCAATTTTTTTACCAAATCTTTATGCAACTGCCTAGCCTTTTCACAAATAATCGAAGTCATAAGAGTATCTCCTGCTAATTGTTTCTCATTTATCCACACCAATAATAACTTCTCAACCTCTTCGAGTACTGGTGATCTCATTTTTGTCAGCATAGTTACCCCCTTTGCAACAACAGCGTCCTTGATTTCCTTTTTCTTGGCCACTATGGAACATAAGGTTGTGTAGGGTTTTTTATACATCCTGGACAGTTTGTCCACACTTGTACCACTTTCATATTGTTCAATGATGGTTTTCTTAAATTCAATCGTATTTCTCACCTTCTTTACCACAGGCTTGGCGCTAGGAGCTTTTTTGGAGCCATGGCAGCTTATTTAGTACTTGCAAGCACTAAAATAAATGGAATATTATGAAATATTTTGCTGAAGCACGTGAGGGGACCTTCGCTCACTGGTAAACAATGCCAGACTGGCTGCCGCCACGGCTCACGCCGTGGGTACGCGTCCGGGACGAATTACAACTCGTGAGTCAACTTATGAAAAGCGAGTCCATGTTTATACGAAAATAACCCTATGATCGGTGAAATTTACGATTGCCGGGAACTACGAAAAGCGAGGGACCACTGTAGTATATCCTGCCTTGACTTGACTTACAATAAATTGAGACTATAACAATCACCAAATCTTTTAACCCTTTGACTGTCGCAAGCCCCTTTCTGAAAGTCATTCTATGTTGCAAAATATTAAAAAAAAAAGTTATTTTTTCTTATGAAAATGTTAGGATTATTTTTCTGAGTGTTTTAAGCCTAAAAAAAATTTTTACCATCAGTACTTACCGAGATATAGAGCCGCAAAGTTTGCAGAAAGTGAGGTGCGTATGGCAACAGCGGCGACTGCCGCCCACCCGGTATTCTTTTATTTACTCTAATTCAAAAGTTTCTTGCATTTTTCAATATTTTTCTTTTCCAAGTAACTTATGTGGCCTGTGAGACCAATGTAAGGTGCATTGTTCAAATATACACTCATTGTTTACAACACAATAACTGAACAAATTTTATCACTATTAGTTTGTGTATACACTTTGTTTACACAAACAAACGGTACAAAACAATGTTTATTACTATTGTTCCATAATATATATACATATGTACAGTCACTAAACACGTTCATAGAACTGCTGCAGCTTGTGGAACTCTTTGAAACATGGGTATATGCAGAGGGGCACTTGACACTCCTCACATATAAAACGAGTGTCTCTGCGTGTTTGTGGGCGTTTTGTGGTATGTGTACATACATAACACCTCTTCTGAGCATTTTTCTTGGCAGTAGTAGGAGGCAGTTGTATGGGGTAGTGATCACCAGGCCTGAAACGAGATGGCGTGTGTTGGTAATTTTGTGGGCGCTGGTCTATTGCAGGTGTTACTCCTTGGTACTTTGCGATTATTTGTCTGATTACTGACAAACAAAATTCACCATATTTTGGTGTTTTGTTGGTCTTCAACTTGTATATGTTATAAGCATTTAGCATGGAGATATCAACAAGATGGAAAAAAAGTTTTATATACCACTTATAACTCTTGTGTACACAATCTGCAAACCCAAACTGCATGTCACATTTGTCCACTAAGCGCATATTGAGGTTGTAGTCCATGACAGCTGTAGGCTTTAGAATGGGTTTATTAGTCTCTCTGTTGTGCCTGCCACTGTGTGCCATTTCGTTTGGGTGAACTGATGTCAACAATGTGACATCACGTTTGTCATGCCACCGAAATGCCATGATGTCATTGGCAGCAAAGGCTTGCACCCCACCTCTGCGCATGCCAGCGTTGAACCAATTACCACGCACTGTGCCACACACGTCTGTCAAGTTCACTTGCAAGAAATCACTGAGTAAGGGGCTTGTGTACCAGTTATCAGTAAATAACATGCCCCTTACCAAGATATGGTTCCATCATTGTTCTAACCACATCACCAGAGATACCCAATAACTTAATGGTATCTCTCAAAGCATTACTGCCAGTGTACACAATGATATCCAAAACTAGACCACTTCTGCAGTCACATAGTACAAATAACTTTATACCAAAGCGTTTCCTCTTGCTTGGTTTATATTGCTTGAAGGAGAGTCTTCCTTTGAATAAAATCAAGGACTCATCAATAACAAGCTTCCTGAAGGGATAAAAATACATGCAGCACTTTTGTTTCATGTACATAAACACATTTCTGATCTTATATAACCTGTTGGTTCTGTCAGGCCTGGTTTTGTCTGAAAAGTGTAACATACGTAACAGTATCAGGAAACGATTGACACCTATAGTGTCACTAAAACCTAGAGTTGAAATCAGGCGTTCTGTTGCCCAGTATGTGGTGACAGTGTGCTTATACACATGTGGCATAAGCATTATTGTGGCAAAAAACAGGTACATCTCTGCCACAGTTGTCTCCTTCCACTGGTGTAGTTGTGATTTTGGTGAGAGAATTGTATTTGCCATGGTGTAATCATAGTATGTGTTGGTTTCCCTGACAATGATGTCCATCAGGGGTTCATCGAAGAATAACTCAAAGCATTCCAGTTCACTAGCATTGTTCCCAAGTGGACATGATGGCTTTATTCCACTTTGTGTTCCATCAAAGTCATGGGGACTGGGAACAAACTCGTCACCGTCCTGCCAATCCCAGATGCGGTCTGCTGGTGGGTTCTGGATATTGTACCGTGGTTGTGGTTGTGCAGGTTGTGGGAGTGTGGGGTCAGGTGAGGCTGGTTGTTGTTGTGCAGAGTCAGCAGCGTGGGTAGTAGCGTGGCCCACTGATGGTGCCACATGGGCCGTTCCACCATCACTATCACCACCACTGCCTGCTCCCTCACTCACATCATTCATACCCATCGTAACAATATCGTCATCTTCACTATCAGGTCGTGGTGTAGGGCCACGGGATGTGATCCCAGAGTTTCTCCTTCCCCTTGGAACAGCATATGAAACACTACCAGACCGCATGCTACTTCGTACATACTGCCGCTTCACTGGGAATATTCACCCTCACTGTCACAACTAGAACTGCTTTCAATGACCTTGAAATCACTATCACTATCACTATCACTGCTAACATCTGGGTGTTGTACACGACCAAATAGTTTCCTCTTTCATCCTGGTACAGGCGAACGTGAACGTGAAGAAGCCGGCCCAGCACCAGAGGTGGAAGGTTGTGGGTCATCTGGGTTTTCATCACTAATTACGTTATCCTGGGCACTTTTTTCGGTCACACTCACTTCAAAACCCTGGAATTCACTGTCACTGACATTTTCATCGCTGTTAGAGCTATCACTTGGGAACAAAAGACCTCCAATCTGCCGAGGAGTGAGGAACTTCTTACCGAGAGGCATGGTGAAAATGGACTACCAAGATGGCGTTCCCACAATGCACCGCTGGGTCCCAGATTTTTTTCACAGGGTGCACACCGACCACTGAGACCCATTCTCCCTCATGTAGGTCTACCAGGCCTTTCCCGCTTGATTTGAAGTCGCTAGAATTTATGCGTATAAATACGTCACAAACAGTGGCGTGTAAGACGTATTTATGCGGCGTAAACAGTCAAAGGGTTAAATACCTCTACTGTAGTCCTACCATAGAGAATGATTACTCAGGGCTGGTGGTAACCGTCTGTGGTATGCGGCGTTGAAGTTCCAATGGTAGATTAGAGATGGAGTTGAATCTTGATTCAGTCGAGTTGATCCTGGCAAGGTCGCCACTTGTGAAGGCTTACTCAGCCCTGTAACAACTTCAGACAGTATTACCAAGGCTGGCTCCTCCTCAGGAAAATTAATGAATAGAAAAAGAAATAATAATTCACAAAGATAAACACTTTATTATTTATTAATGCAAAGATAAAACAGTGAAACATGAAGGTGTATCCTACTTGAAAGAAAAATGAAAAGAAAAAATGACATTTGAATTCAACGCTAATATGTACAATTATACTGGGGTGTCTGGTGGAGGTTGACACCGTCTTGTAGAAATTGTAGCCGTTACTGATGATGTGGGGGGGGGGCCACAGGTGTTGGTGACAACCCAACAACTAGTTCTTCACAGAGTCTATAGCCTTGAATAGTCAGTCCAGATGACAGGAAAGCAGGTTCTTTACCACTACAAAGATGAGGGGTTGTCTGCTGTCGCCTACAGTTAATCAGGTAGGTAGATCCAACAAGTGACGTCCCCGGACTTTTGCAAAAGTCCTTCTCCTTCAACACTTCTCGTTGGTTGGCAGGTGACCCGATCTGTCATTCCAAGCTGGAAAGAGAGACAGGTTACCCACTGCTTAAGAAACCACTCTCCATGATAAGTACAATACCTAAAAGACGTGGTGATTATCAAAACATCTAACATGGAGATCAAGGCTGAAAGGACTAAGTTTATTATTGGTCAAAAGTGAAGCTTTCAACCAATAAGTCCACTAGAATAGGAGCAGGCTTTTGCTTACAGTTGTGCTGGGAGCTGTGAGTTGAGTGATTACTGTTTGGCCGGAGCCCCACACGTCACCTTTTGGGGTGGGGAGAAAGGGGGGGGGGGATAGCGGGAGCTAGACTTACCCTACCTTAACAAGCAGCCGGCAATCAAACTATCGTTACCATATACTCGCTCGCTACTCCTATCTGTTGAACTTTTCCCTCACATGGAGCAACGTAATGCATTGCCAGAAATGTCTCCGGGAAGCACCCTGGCTCAACAGGCACATACCAGGGAACTAATGAGGCTTTGTGAAAAGTACTCATTAACCCCTAAACAGTTCAAACGTATATATATTCTCTCCCCCAGTGCCCCAGATATTTAGGGTCAGTACTTACCGAGATACGAGGCCACGAAGTTGGCACTGGATGTTCACCTGATGGCAACATCGAGTCCTGCCACTTGCAGCTGTGTTGCCAATATACCTTTTTTCTCATTTTTATATTATTTTATATAATTTTTATGTTCTGATAATTACAATGGACCCTCTGTTAACAATATTAACCCTTTCAGGGTCCAAAGGCCAAATTTCAAAGTGCGCACCAATGTCCAAGAATTTTCAAAAAACAATTTTCTTATTTTTTCTTGTGAAATGGTAGAGAATCTTTTTCTGAAAGCAATAAAGCAAAAAGTACGAAATTTGATGGAAAATTGACAGAATTATGCTCTTGCGAATTTTGATGTGTCAGCGATATTTACGTATCAGCGATTTTGCCGACTTTGACTCCCATTTTAGGCCAATTATATTACTCCAGTCGACCAAATTCTTAGCTATTTCCCTAGTATTACTTCTATTTTATCGATTGAGCACAAGAATTTGCCAAGTCAACTGTTTTAACTACAAAATAAAGTGATTGGAAATTGGTAATTTGGCCAATTTAATGCAAAGTTCAAAATATTCTAATTTGAAAATTGGGTCCAGAATAAACAACGCAGGCATTCCTGGAACTAAACTAACATTTCCTCTGTTCATTAGTTTTGTTTTCAGACTTTACAAATGAATTCCATTTAGATTTTTTATTCACCAAGAAATAGAAGATTTACTGTTATGCACTGCTGTAATAATTGTATAAATAATATCACCACATTTGTGAATGTGTATTAGACCCACCAGCTGGCGTGTATTAGACGTGTGGGATCATTTGTTTACTCTTGAACATTGGCAAAAATTTTGCATTTCTGCTATTTTGAGCTCAGTTTCAACCCATTTCCATTACTAAAACCAGTCAAAATCATCTCTATTTCTGTAATATATCTTCCATTCTATGAAATGAGACCAAGAAATCGCAAATACAACTATAAAAAAACGTACGAAAAACACTGCAAAGTCGCTGTTTTAATTGAAAATTACGGTCTTGGTTTTTTTTCTCTCATGCACTGTGTGCTGCAAGATTTGTTTCATGTGGTGCACACATACCACATAGATGTATTCTCTCATATCTAGGCCCAAATTTACCACTCACAGCTTATCAGAGTGAGCCGAGCTCATGGCGTAGATCTACGGTTTCGACCCTCAATGTATAGCTGTAGATCTACAGCACGGACCCTCAAAGGGAAGGAAAGGGAAGGAAATCCAGAATCACATGCAATCTATGCTTTTCCAAACACCATATCTCTTGTACTAGACTAAATACAGCCTCAATAAATGACCTCGAACTAGCAAGGTATTTCTGGTTGTGCAATAAAGATGTAGAACTTTGGGCAGGTATCAGAAAGGTACTAAGGAGAGTAATAAATGATAAAAATAATCAAGAAAACAAAGATGACCTCTTGGATAGTCTACCAAAAACATATAAAACATGGGAGCAAGAGATAGTGTATCAAAAAATGCAGAATGCCCATACCACAACAGATGACTCAAAACTATCTAGTCACCCACATAGTGCTAAACCAGACCCGTCCCCCAGTCATAGCACTAATACCCACGGTGCTGGTGCTGGCCCAGGCTCAGCCCCCAGCCCCAGTGCAGACTCAGACCCAGCCCCTTCCTTACTGCCAGCCCAGACTCGACTAGGGACCCTACCACAGCCACCACTAAAACCGTAAATATACAACCATCATTGCACAAGACCGTGGCCCACAGTACAGATGTTGGAGAGGAGTCTCCTCCTCCTTCCTCTACTGAGGAAAGTAGAGGAGTCTCCTCCTCCTTCCTCTACTGAGGAAAGTAGAGGGAATCCAGGACGGGGTGGTCCTGGCTTGGATACTGAGGATTATAGTGCAGTCCCAGAGCCTGCAGAAATTGACAACACACCTCCCAACAATTCTCAACCGAAGGTAAATTTGTGCAAATATTATGCTTGGGGCATCTGTAAGCATGGAATATCAGGAAAAAAATGGGACATGCAACTTTGAGCATCCCAAAAAATGTAGCAACCTCCTGTCTGAAGGAGTGTGTCGTTCTTCTTCCTGTACTTTCTTTCACCCAAAAATGTCACTCCTCGGTCCTCCAGAAGCAGTGTTACAACATAGACTGCCCTGCATACCATCTAAAAGGGACCAGGAGGCACAGACCCCACAAGACAAAAAAATAGTAGCTACGACAATCCAACTCCAGGTGATTTTTTAGTGGCAGGAAACAGAAAAAGAAAATGGAAGGAAATAACAAAAATAGTCCACCACCTTGGAGCCTTGTTGGACTGGAGGTGCAGCCAGTGGCCACCCATGGCCCTCCAGAATTACAACTACTGATGCCAATTACAAAATCCCCCCAACAAACACAGAATACAACCTCGTTCATATTTGCTAATATACAGGGCCTTAAGCCATCCACCAACAACAAAATACCTTTTATCAGTGGACTTCTAGAGGAGTCTAATGCAATGTTTGCAGCCTTCACAGAGACTCGCACAAAAGATCACTTTGACAGTGAAATATGGATAAGTGGTTACAACCTGTTTAGATGCAACAGAATGAACAGGCAACAAGGGGGGGGTTGGCCTGTATGTCAAAGAGTCCCTTATCTGCACAGAGTTGCTGAACACCACAAATGATGTAGTTTATGTTCTATCAATAAAGATCGAGAACCAAAACCTAGTCATTGTGGTTGTATGTAAGCCACCAGATGCAACCTCCCAACAGTTCATGGAACAGCTATTGAAAATTGATTACTGTCTGGAAAGCCTTCCAGCTCCATCCCCAAACATCTTGTTGCTTGGTGATTTCAACCTAAGGCATACAAAATGGTAGAATGTAGCAAATAATGTTATAGCTGAAACAATCCCCGGAGGTAGCGCAGATGAAAGGTCACACAGACATGAGCTACTAAGCCTCTGCGAAAAACACACCTTAAGCCAGCAGATAGTGGAGCCAACAAGACTAGAAAACACACTTGACCTTATCTTCACAAATAATGAGGACCTGATAAGAGACATAAGAATATCAAAAACAACTAATTCCGATCACAACCTAATCGAAGTCCAGACGTACATGCATAGGGGTCCTGATCAGCAGAATGCATGTACCTGTGAAGATATCTTCACAAAATACAACTTCAACAACAAGAACATCAACTGGGACCAGGTAAACCATGTCCTAAACGAAACATGTTGGGAAAATATCTTAAATGACATGGATCCAAACCAGCGCCTTGAAAGGATCAACTTCCTGGTAGCCGAAGCATGTTCTAGGCATATTCCCCTAAGAAAGAAGAAGAACAGGAGTAAACCGGAGAGAGAAAGACGCTCCCTCTACAGAAGACAACGAAGAGTCACTGAGCTCCTCAGGAGTGCTAGAATATCTGTTACACGAAAGAAGGCGCTGACCAGGTAAGTGGAAACTATCGAACTTAAGTTAAATGGCTCTTGCAGGAACCAGGAGAGACAGGAGGAACTTAAAGCTATTAGTGAAATTGAAAGAAATTCAAAATATTTCTTTTCATATGCCAAAAACAAGGCAAATACCACATCTAGTATTGGGCCCTTACTCAGACAGGATGGGACTTACACAGATGACAACAAGGAAATGAGTGAAATATTGAAATCCCAGTATGACTCTGTGTTTAGTGAACCACTAATCAGTCTGAGGATCGACGACCCAAATGATTTCTTCATGAATGTGCCTCAAAACTCCATAAATGTATGCCAGATTTCCGACATTACCCTAACTCCGATAGATTTTGAAAAAGCCATTGACAACATGCCCATGCACTCAGCCCCAGGCCCAGACTCGTGGAACTCTGTTTGCATTAAGAACTGCAAGAAACCCCTCTCGCGTGCCCTAAGTACACTATGGAGGAGGAGCTTGGACATGGGTGAAATTCCACAGTCACTTAAAACAACGGATATAGCCCCACTCCATAAAGGTGGCAGCAAAGCATTAGCTTAGAACTATAGACCAATAGCTCTGACGTCCCACATCATAAAAATCTTTGAAAGAGTGCTAAGAAGCAGGATTGCAAATCACCTGGATTCCCAAAGTCTGCACAATCCAGGGCAACATGGGTTCAGGGCAGGTCGCTCCTGCCTCTCGCAACTACTGGATCACTATGATAGGGCCTTGGATGCACTGGAAGAAAATCAGAATGCAGATGTAATATACACAGACTTTGCAAAAGCATTTGACAAATGTGATCATGGTGTAATAGCCCATAAAATACGCTAAAGGAATAACTGGGAAAGTGGGGAGATGGATCTTCAACTTCCTAACAAATCAAACACAAAGAGCAGTGGTCAACAGAGTTAAATCAGAGGCTGCCATAGTGAAGAGCTCTGTTCCACAAGGCACAGTACTCGCCCCCATCTTATTCCTCATCCTCATATCAGACATAGACAGAGATATACATCACAGCACCGTATCATCCTTTGCGGATGATACTAGGATCTGCATGAGGCTGTCATCTGCTGAGGACGCGGTTAACCTCCAAGAAGATATAAACAAAGTTTTCCAGTGGGCAACGGTAAACAGTATGATGTTCAATGAGGACAAATTCCAACTGCTCCGTTATGGGAAAACTGGAGGAGATAATAACTAGAACAGAGTATACTACAGACTCTGGCCATACAATAGAGTGGAAAAATAATGTAAGGGACCCGGGAGTAGTAATGTCTGAGGATCTCACTTTCAAGGATCACAACAGTGCCACGATCGCACGTGCAAAGAAAACGATAGGATGGATAATGAGAATGTTCCAAACGAGAGATGCCAAGCCAATGATGATCCTTTTCAAATCACTTGTTCTCTCTAGGCTGGAATACTGCTGTACATTAACATCTCCATTCAAAGCAGGTGAAATCGCAGATCTAGAGAGTGTACAGAGAGCCTTTACTGCACGTATAAGTTCTGTCAAGCACCTTAACTACTGGGAACGCTTGGAAGCACTTGACTTGTACTCGTTGGAACGCAGGAGGGAGAGATATATCATAATCTACACTTGGAAAATCCTGGAAGGAATGGTCCCAAATCTGCACACAGAAATCACTCCCTACGAAAGTAAAAGACTGGGCAGGCGATGCAAAATGCCCCCAATTAAAAGTAGGGGCACCATTGGTACACTAAGGGAAAACACCGTAAGTGTCCGGGGCCCTAGACTGTTCAACAGCCTCCCATCAACATTAGGGGAATTGCCAATAAACCCCTGGCTGCCTTCAAGAGAGAGCTGGACAGATACCTAAAGTCAGTGCAGGGTCAGCCGGTCTGCGGCTCGTACGTTGGACTGCGTGCGGCCAGCAGTAACAGCCTAGTTGATCAGGCCCTGATCCATCGGGAGGCCTGGTCATGGACCGGGCTGCGGGGGCGTTGATCCCCGAAATAACCTCCAGGTAACTTCCAGGGTTAATCCATTCCAGAGAGCTTGTCCTTGACCGATTTTATCATTATCCGATTTAATTTTTCCCATAAGAAATAATGGAACTCCTATTAATCCGTTCCTGCTGTCAGGGGGCATGGCAGAATGGTACTTCAATATGACGTTGTTATCATCTCTACAGCATATTTATCTATCACAATTCATCTAATATGTCATAAACAATATTAATAACATAGAAACATGATATATACACAAGAATGAATAAAATATATCATAATGTATGTGAGGATAAGTGGTGGTGTTGGGTTTATAATGGCCACTGAGAGAAGCCGTACATATTAGTGGTGCAGGAGGCTTCTGCCACCACCACTCTCCACAAACAATATATGTACCTAATTTATAAATAAGAAATATTTGCAACTACCTTGGAGGAGATGTTAGTTTAATTACCAAGTTAGTTTGATGGAGTGTAGCAGACGTGCAGGGAGTGTAGCAGACGTGCAGGGAGTGTAGCAGACATGCTGGCAGTGTAGCAGATATGCTGGGAGTGTAGCAGACATGCTGGGAGTGTAGCAGACATGCAGAGATGTAGCAGGCATGCTGGGAGTGTAGCATGCATGCTGGCAGTGTAGCAGATATGCAGGGAGTGTAGCAGACATGCAGGGAGTGTAGCAGACATGCTCGCAGTGTAGCAGATATGCAGGGAGTGTAGCACACATGCTGGCAGTGTAGCAGATATGCAGGGAGTGTAGCAGACATGCTGGCAGTGTAGCAGACATACAGGGAGTGTAGCAGGCATGCTGGGAGTGGAGCAGACATGCTGGCAGTGTAGCAGACATGCTGGCAGTGTAGCAGACATGCTGGCAGTGTAGCAGATATGCAGGGAGTGTAGCACACATGCTGGCAGTGTAGCAGATATGCAGGGAGTGTAGCAGACATGCTGGCAGTGTAGCAGACATGCTGGCAGTGTAGCAGATATGCAGGGAGTGGAGAAGGCATGCAGACAGTGTAGCAGACATGCTGGCAGTGTAGCAGACGTGCAGGGACTGTAGCAGACGTGCAGGGACTGTAGCAGACATGCTGGCAGTGTAGCAGATATGCAGGGAGTGGAGCAGACATGCTGGCAGTGTAGCAGATATGCAGGGAGTGTAGCAGACATGCTGGCAGTGTAGCAGATATGCAGGGAGTGTAACAGACATGCTGGCAGAGTAGCAGACATGCAGGGAGTGTAGCAGACATGCTGGCAGTGTAGCACACATGCAGGGAGTGTAGCAGGCATGCAGGGAGTGTAGCAGACATGCTGGCAGTGTAGCAGATATTCAGGGAGTGTAGCAGACATGCTGGCAGTGTAGCAGACATGGTGGCAGTGTAGCAGACATGCTGGGAGTGTAGCAGGCGTGCAGGGAGTGTAGCAGGCGTGCAGGGAGTGTAACAGGCGTGCAGGGTGTGTAGTAGACGCAGGGAGTGTAGCAGGCGTGCAGGGAGTGTAGCAGGCGTGCAGGGAGTGTAGCAGGCGTGCAGGGAGTGTAACAGGCGTGCAGGGTGTGTAGTAGACGTGCAGGGAGTGTAGCAGACATGCTGGCAGTGTAGCAGATATGCAGGGAGTATAGCAGACATGCTGGCAGTGTAGCAGACATACAGGGAGTGTACCAGACATGCTGGCAGTGTAGCAGATATGCAGGGAGTGGAGCAGGCATGCTGGCAGTGTAGCAGATATGCAGGCAGTGTAGCAGACATGCTGGCAGTGTAGCAGACATGCTGGCAGTGTAGCAGACATGCTGGCAGTGTAGCAGACATGCTGGCAGTGTAGCAGATATGCAGAGATGTAGCAGGCATGCTGGGAGTGTAGCAGATATGCAGGGAGTGTAGCAGACATGCAGGGAGTGTAGCAGACATGCTGGCAGTGTAGCAGATATGCTGGCAGTGTAGCAGACATGCTGGCAGTGTAGCAGATATGCAGAGATGTAGCAGGCATGCTGGGAGTGTAGCAGATATGCAGGGAGTGTAGCAGACATGCAGGGAGTGTAGCAGACATGCTGGCAGTGTAGCAGACATGCTGGCAGTGTAGCAGATATGCAGGAAGTGTAGCAGGCATGCTGGCAGTGTAGCAGACATGCTGGCAGTGTAGCAGACATGCTGGCAGTGTAGCAGACATGCTGGCAGTGTAGCAGACATGCTGGCAGTGTAGCAGATATGCAGGGAGTGGAGCAGGCATGCAGGCAGTGTAGCAGACATGCTGGCAGTGTAGCAGACATGCAGGAAGTGTAGCAGACATGTAGGGAGTGTAGCAGACATGCTGGCAGTGTAGCAGACATGCTGGCAGTGTAGCAGATATGCAGGGAGTGGAGCAGGCATGCAGGCAGTGTAGCAGACATGCTGGCAGTGTAGCAGACATGTAGGGAGTGTAGCAGACATGCTGGCAGTGTAGCAGACGTGCAGGGAGTGTAGCAGACTTGCTGGCAGTGTAGCAGATATGCAGGGAGTGTAGCAGACATACTGGCAGTGTAGCAGATATGCAGGGAGTGTAGCAGGCATGCAGGGAGTGTAGCAGACATGCTGGCAGTGTAGCAGATATGCAGGGAGTGTAGCAGACATGCTGGCAGTGTAGCAGACATGCTGGCAGTGTAGCAGACATGGTGGCAGTGTAGCAGATATGCTGGGAGTGTAGCAGGCGTGCAGGGAGTGTAGCAGACATGCTGGCAGTGTACCAGGCATGCAGGGAGTGTAGCAGGCGTGCAGAGAGTGTAGCAGGCGTGCAGGGTGTGTAACAGGCGTGCAAGGTGTGTAGTAGACGTGCAGGGAGTGTAGCAGACATGCTGGCAGTGTAGCAGACATGCTGGCAGTGTAGCAGACATGCTGGCAGTGTAGCAAACATGCTGGCAGTGTAGCAGACATGCTGAGAGTGTAGCAGACATGCTGGCAGTGTAGCAGACATGCTGGCAGTGTAGCAGACATGCTGGCAGTGTAGCAGACATGCTGGCAGTGTAGCAGACATGCTGGCAGTGTAGCAGACATGCTGGCAGTGTAGCAGACATGCTGGCAGTGTCGTAGACATACTGGGAGTGTCGTAGACATGCTGGCAGTGTAGCAGACATGCTGGGAGTGTAGCAGACATGCTGGCAGTGTAGCAGACATGCTGGGAGTGTAGCAGACATGCTGGCAGTGTAGCAGACATGCTGGGAGTGTAGCAGGCATGCAGGTAGTGTAGCAGACATGCTGGCAGTATAGCAGATATGCAGGGAGTGTAGCAGGCGTGCAGGGAGTGTAACAGGCGTGCAGGGAGTGTAGCAGACGTGCAGGGAGTGTAGCAGGCATCTAGGGAGTGTAGCAGACATCCTGGGAGTGTAGCAGACATCCTGGCAGTGTAGCAGGCATGCAGGGAGTGTAGCAGACATGCAGGGAGTGTAGCAGACATGCTGGCAGTGTAGCAGATATGCAGGGAGTGTAGCAGACATGCAGGGAGTGTAACAGATATGCAGGGAGTGTAGCAGACATGCTGGCAGTGTAGCAGACATGCTGGCAGTGTAGCAGATATGCAGGGAGTGTAGCAGACATGCAGGGAGTGTAGCAGACATGCTGGCAGTGTAGCAGATATGCAGGGAGTGTAGCAGACATGGTGGCAGTGTAGCAGATATGCAGGTAGTGTAGCAGATATGCAGGGAGTGTAGCAGATATGCTGGCAGTGTAGCAGATATGCAGGGAGTGTAGCAGAAATGCTGGCAGTGTAGCAGACATGCAGGGAGTGTAGCAGGCATGCAGGGAGTGTAGCAGACATGCTGGGAGTGTAGCAGATATGCAGGGAGTTTAGCAGACATGCTGGCAGTGTAGCAGACATGCTGGGAGTGTAGCAGGCGTGCAGGGAGTGTAGCAGACATGTTGGCAGTGTAGCAGACATGCTGGGAGTGTAGCAGGCGTGCACGGAGTGTAGCAGGCGTGCACGGAGTGTAACAGGCGTGCAGGGTGTGTAGTAGACGTGCAGGCAGTGTAGCAGACATGCTGGCAGTGTAGCAGACATGCTGGCAGTGTAGCAGATATGCTGGCAGTATAGTAGATATGCTGGGAGTGTAGCAGACATGCTGGCAGTGTAGCAGATATGCAGGGAGTGTAGCAGACATGCTGGCAGTGTAGCAGATATGCTGGGAGTGTAGCAGACATGCTGGGAGTGTAGCAGACATGCAGAGATGTTGCAGGCATGCTGGGAGTGTAGCAGACATGCTCGCAGTGTAGCAGGCATGCAGGGAGTGTAACAGGCGTGCAGGGTGTGTAGTAGACGTGCAGGGAGTGTAGGAGATATGCAGGGAGTGTAGCAGACATGCTGGGAGTGTATCAGACATGCTGGCTGTGTAGTAGATATGCTGGGAGTGTAGCAGACATGCTGGGAGTGTAGCAGATATGCTGGGAGTGTAGCAGGCATGCAGGGAGTGTAGCAGGCATGCAGGGAGTGTAGCAGACATGCTGGGAGTGTAGCAGACATGCTGGGAGTGTAGCAGATATGCTGGGAGTGTAGCAGACATGCTGGGAGTGTAGCAGACATGCTGGCAGTGTAGCAGATATGCTGGGAGTGTAGCAGACATGCTGGGAGTGTAGCAGACATGCAGAGATGTTGCAGGCATGCTGGGAGTGTAGCAGACATGCTCGCAGTGTAGCAGGCATGCAGGGAGTGTAGCAGACATGCTTGCAGTGTAGCAGATATGCAGGGAGTGTAGCAGGCGTGCAGGGAGTGTAACAGGCGTGCAGGGTGTGTAGCAGACGTGCAGGGAGTGTAGCAGACGTGCAGGGAGTGTAGGAGGCATGCAGGGAGTGTAGCAGACATGCTGGCAGTGTAGCAGGCATGCAGTGAGTGTAGAAGGCATGCAGGGAGTGTAGCAGACATGCAGGGAGTGTAGCAGACATGCTGGCAGTGTAGCAGATATGCAGGGAGTGTAGCAGACATGCTGGCAGTGTAGCAGATATGCAGGGAGTGTAGCAGACATGCTGGCAGTGTAGCAGACATGCTGGCAGTGTAGCAGACATGCTGGCAGTGTAGCGGACATGCTGGCAGTGTAACAGACATGCTGGCAGTGTAGCAGACATGCAGGGAGTGTAGCAGGCATGCAGGCAGTGTAGCAGACATGCTGGCAGTGTAGCAGACATGCTGGCAGTGTAGCAGACATGCTGGCAGTGTAGCAGACATGCTGGGAGTGTAGCAGGCGTGCAGCAGACGTGCAGGGAGTGTAGCAGACATGCTGGCAGTGTAGCAGGCATGCAGGGAGTGTAGCAGACATGCTGGCAGTGTAGCAGATATGCAGGGAGTGTAGCAGACATGCTGGCAGTGTAGCAGACATGCTGGCAGTGTAGCAGACATGCTGGCAGTGTAGCAGACATGCTGGGAGTGTAGCAGGCGTGCAGCAGACGTGCAGGGAGTGTAGCAGACATGCTGGCAGTGTAGCAGGCATGCAGGGAGTGTAGCAGGCGTGCAGGGAGTGTAGCAGGCGTGCAGGGTGTGTAACAGGCGTGCAGGGTGTGTAGTAGACGTGCAGGGAGTGTAGCAGACATGCTGGCAGTGTAGCAGACATGCTGGCAGTGTAGCAGACATGCTGGCAGTGTAGCAGCCATGCTGGCAGTGTAGCAGACATGCTGGCAGTGTAGCAGACATGCTGGCAGTGTAGCAGACATGCTGGCAGTGTAGCAGACATGCTGGCAGTGTAGCAGACATGCTGGCAGTGTAGCAGACATGCTGGCAGTATAGTAGACATGCTGGCAGTGTAGCAGACATGCTGGCAGTGTAGCAGACATGCTGGCAGTGTAGCAGACATGCTGGCAGTATAGTAGACATGCTGGCAGTGTCGTAGACATACTGGGAGTCTAGCAGACATGCTGGCAGTGTAGCAGACATGCTGGCAGTGTAGCAGACATGCTGGCAGTGTAGCAGACATGCTGGCAGTGTAGCAGACATGCTGGAAGTGTAGCAGGCATGCAGGTAGTGTAGCAGACATGCTGGCAGTATAGCAGATATGCAGGGAGTGTAGCAGGCGTGCAGGGAGTGTAACAGGCGTGCAGGGTGTGTAGCAGACGTGCAGGGAGTGTAGCGGGCATGCAGGGAGTGTAGCAGACATCCTGGGAGTGTAGCAGACATGCTGGCAGTGTAGCAGGCATGCAGGGGGTGTAGAAGGCATGCATGGAGTGTAGCAGACATGCAGGGAGTGTAGCAGACATACTGGCAGTGTAGCAGATATGCAGGGAGTGTAGCAGACATGCTGGCAGTGTAGCAGACATGCTGGCAGTGTAGCAGATATGCAGGGAGTGTAGCAGACATGCAGGGAGTGTAGCAGACATGCTGGCAGTGTAGCAGACGTGCACGGAGTGTAGCAGACATGCTGGCAGTGTAGCAGATATGCAGGGAGTGTAGCAGATATGCAGGGAGTGTAGCAGACATGCTGGCAGTGTAGCAGATATGCAGGGAGTGTAGCAGAAATGCTGGCAGTGTAGCAGACATGCAGGGAGTGTAGCAGGCATGCAGGGAGTGTAGCAGACATGCTGGGAGTGTAGCAGATATGCTGGCAGTGTAGCAGACATGCTGAGAGTGTAGCAGGCGTGCAGGGAGTGTACCAGACATGTTGGCAGTGTAGCAGACATGCTGGGAGTGTAGCAGGCGTGCAGGGAGTGTAGCAGGCGTGCACGGAGTGTAACAGGCGTGCAGGGTGTGTAGTAGACGTGCAGGCAGTGTAGCAGACATGCTGGCAGTGTAGCAGACATGCTGGGAGTGTAGCAGACATGCTGGCAGTGTAGCAGATATGCTGGCAGTATAGTAGATATGCTGGCAGTGTAGCAGACATGCTGGCAGTGTAGCAGATATGCAGGGAGTGTAGCAGACATGCTGGCAGTGTAGCAGATATCCTGGGAGTGTAGAAGGCGTGCAGGGTGTGTAGTAAACGTGCACGGAGTGTAGCAGATATGCAGGGAGTGTAGCAGACATGCTGGGAGTGTAGCAGATATGCTGGGAGTGTAGCAGGCATGCAGGGAGTGTAGCAGACATGCTGGCAGTGTAGCAGACATGCTGGCAGTGTAGCAGACATGCTGGCAGTGTAGCAGACATGCTGGGAGTGTAGCAGACATGCTCGCAGTGTAGCAGACATGCTCGCAGTGTAGCAAGCATGCAGGGAGTGTAGCAGACATGCTTGCAGTGTAGCAGATATGCAGCGAGTGTAGCAGGCGTGCAGGGAGTGTAACAGGCGTGCAGGGTGTGTAGCAGACTTGCAGGGAGTGTAGCAGACGTGCAGGGAGTGTAGCAGCCATGCAGGGAGTGTAGCAGCCATGCAGGGAGTGTAGCAGACATGCTGGGAGTGTAGCAGACATGCTGGCAGTGTAGCAGGCATGCAGTGAGTGTAGAAGGCATGAAGGGAGTGTAGCAGACATGCAGGGAGTGTAGCAGACATGCTGGCAGTGTAGCAGATATGCAGGGAGTGTAGCAGACATGCTGGCAGTGTAGCAGATATGCAGGGAGTGTAGCAGACATGCTGGCTGTGTAGCAGACATGCTGGCAGTGTAGCAGGCATGCAGGGAGTGTAGCAGGCATGCAGGCAGTGTAGCAGACATGCTGGCAGTGTAGCAGACATGCTGGCAGTGTAGCAGATATGCAGGGAGTGTAGCAGACATGCAGGGAGTGTAGCAGACATGCTGGCAGTGTAGCAGACGTGCAGGGAGTGTAGCAGACATGCTGGCAGTGTAGCAGATATGCAGGGAGTGTAGCAGACATGCTGGCAGTGGAGCAGATATGCAGGGAGTGTAGCAGACATGCTGGCAGTGTAGCAGATATGCAGGGAGTGTAGCAGATATGCAGGGAGTGTAGCAGACATGCAGGGAGTGTAGGAGGCATGCAGGGAGTGTTGGAGACATGCTGGCAGTGTAGCAGATATGCTGGCAGTGTAGCAGACATGCTGGCAGTGTAGCAGACATGCTGGCAGTGTAGCAGACATGCTGGCAGTGCAGCAGACGTGCAGGGAGTGTAGCAGACATGCTGGCAGTGTAGCAGACATGCTGGGAGTGTAGCAGGCGTGCAGGGAGTGTAACAGGCGTGCAGGGTGTGTAGTAGACGTGCAGGCAGTGTAGCAGACATGTTGGCAGTGTAGCAGACATGCTGGCAGTGTAGCAGATATGCTGGGAGTGTAGCAGACATGCTGGGAGTGTAACAGATATGCTGGGAGTGTAGCAGACATGCTGGGAGTGTAGCAGACATGCTGGGAGTGTAGCAGACATGCTGGCAGTGTAGCAGACATGCTGGCAGTGTAGCAGACATGCTGGCAGTATAGTAGACATGCTGGCAGTGTCGTAGACATACTGGGAGTCTAGCAGACATGCTGGCAGTGTAGCAGACATGCTGGGAGTGTAGCAGACATGCTGGCAGTGTAGCAGACATGCTGGCAGTGTAGCAGATATGCAGGGAGTGTAGCAGACATGCTGGCAGTATAGCAGATATGCAGGGAGTGTAGCAGGCGTGCAGGGAGTGTAACAGGCGTGCAGGGTGTGTAGCAGACGTGCAGGGAGTGTAGCGGGCATGCAGGGAGTGTAGCAGACATCCTGGGAGTGTAGCAGACATGCTGGCAGTGTAGCAGGCATGCAGGGGGTGTAGAAGGCATGCATGGAGTGTAGCAGACATGCAGGGAGTGTAGCAGACATACTGGCAGTGTAGCAGATATGCAGGGAGTGTAGCAGACATGCTGGCATTGTAGCAGACATGCTGGCAGTGTAGCAGATATGCAGGGAGTGTAGCAGACATGCAGGGAGTGTAGCAGACATGCAGGGAGTGTAGCAGACATGCTGGCAGTGTAGCAGACGTGCACGGAGTGTAGCAGACATGCTGGCAGTGTAGCAGATATGCAGGGAGTGTAGCAGACATGGTGGCAGAGTAGCAGATATGCAGGGAGTGTAGCAGATATGCAGGGAGTGTAGCAGACATGCTGGCAGTGTAGCAGATATGCAGGGAGTGTAGCAGAAATGCTGGCAGTGTAGCAGACATGCAGGGAGTGTAGCAGGCATGCAGGGAGTGTAGCAGACATGCTGGGAGTGTAGCAGATATGCAGGGAGTGTAGCAGACATGCTGGCAGTGTAGCAGACATGCTGAGAGTGTAGCAGGCGTGCAGGGAGTGTAGCAGACATGTTGGCAGTGTAGCAGACATGCTGGGAGTGTAGCAGGCGTGCAGGGAGTGTAGCAGGCGTGCACGGAGTGTAACAGGCGTGCAGGGTGTGTAGTAGACGTGCAGGCAGTGTAGCAGACATGCTGGCAGTGTAGCAGACATGCTGGGAGTGTAGCAGACATGCTGGGAGTGTAGCAGATATGCTGGCAGTATAGTAGATATGCTGGCAGTGTAGCAGACATGCTGGCAGTGTAGCAGATATGCAGGGAGTGTAGCAGACATGCTGGCAGTGTAGCAGATATCCTGGGAGTGTAGAAGGCGTGCAGGGAGTGTAACAGGCGTGCAGGGTGTGTAGTAAACGTGCACGGAGTGTAGCAGATATGCAGGGAGTGTAGCAGACATGCTGGGAGTGTAGCAGATATGCTGGGAGTGTAGCAGGCATGCAGGGAGTGTAGCAGACATGCTGGCAGTGTAGCAGACATGCTGGCAGTGTAGCAGACATGCTGGCAGTGTAGCAGACATGCTGGGAGTGTAGCAGACATGCTGGGAGTGTAGCAGACATGCTCGCAGTGTAGCAGGCATGCAGGGAGTGTAGCAGACATGCTTGCAGTGTAGCAGATATGCAGCGAGTGTAGCAGGCGTGCAGGGAGTGTAACAGGCGTGCAGGGTGTGTAGCAGACGTGCAGGGAGTGTAGCAGACGTGCAGGGAGTGTAGCAGCCATGCAGGGAGTGTAGCAGACATGCTGGGAGTGTAGCAGACATGCTGGCAGTGTAGCAGGCATGCAGTGAGTGTAGAAGGCATGCAGGGAGTGTAGCAGACATGCAGGGAGTGTAGCAGACATGCTGGCAGTGTAGCAGATATGCAGGGAGTGTAGCAGACATGCTGGCAGTGTAGCAGATATGCAGGGAGTGTAGCAGACATGCTGGCAGTGTAGCAGACATGCTGGCAGTGTAGCAGGCATGCAGGGAGTGTAGCAGGCATGCAGGCAGTGTAGCAGACATGCTGGCAGTGTAGCAGACATGCTGGGAGTGTAGCAGACATGCTCGCAGTGTAGCAGGCATGCAGGGAGTGTAGCAGACATGCTTGCAGTGTAGCAGATATGCAGGGAGTGTAGCAGGCGTGCAGGGAGTGTAACAGGCGTGCAGGGTGTGTAGCAGACGTGCAGGGAGTGTAGCAGACGTGCAGGGAGTGTAGGAGGCATGCAGGGAGTGTAGCAGACATGCTGGCAGTGTAGCAGGCATGCAGTGAGTGTAGAAGGCATGCAGGGAGTGTAGCAGACATGCAGGGAGTGTAGCAGACATGCTGGCAGTGTAGCAGATATGCAGGGAGTGTAGCAGACATGCTGGCAGTGTAGCAGATATGCAGGGAGTGTAGCAGACATGCTGGCAGTGTAGCAGACATGCTGGCAGTGTAGCAGACATGCTGGCAGTGTAGCGGACATGCTGGCAGTGTAACAGACATGCTGGCAGTGTAGCAGACATGCAGGGAGTGTAGCAGGCATGCAGGCAGTGTAGCAGACATGCTGGCAGTGTAGCAGACATGCTGGCAGTGTAGCAGACATGCTGGCAGTGTAGCAGACATGCTGGGAGTGTAGCAGGCGTGCAGCAGACGTGCAGGGAGTGTAGCAGACATGCTGGCAGTGTAGCAGGCATGCAGGGAGTGTAGCAGACATGCTGGCAGTGTAGCAGATATGCAGGGAGTGTAGCAGACATGCTGGCAGTGTAGCAGACATGCTGGCAGTGTAGCAGACATGCTGGCAGTGTAGCAGACATGCTGGGAGTGTAGCAGGCGTGCAGCAGACGTGCAGGGAGTGTAGCAGACATGCTGGCAGTGTAGCAGGCATGCAGGGAGTGTAGCAGGCGTGCAGGGAGTGTAGCAGGCGTGCAGGGTGTGTAACAGGCGTGCAGGGTGTGTAGTAGACGTGCAGGGAGTGTAGCAGACATGCTGGCAGTGTAGCAGACATGCTGGCAGTGTAGCAGACATGCTGGCAGTGTAGCAGCCATGCTGGCAGTGTAGCAGACATGCTGGCAGTGTAGCAGACATGCTGGCAGTGTAGCAGACATGCTGGCAGTGTAGCAGACATGCTGGCAGTGTAGCAGACATGCTGGCAGTGTAGCAGACATGCTGGCAGTATAGTAGACATGCTGGCAGTGTAGCAGACATGCTGGCAGTGTAGCAGACATGCTGGCAGTGTAGCAGACATGCTGGCAGTATAGTAGACATGCTGGCAGTGTCGTAGACATACTGGGAGTCTAGCAGACATGCTGGCAGTGTAGCAGACATGCTGGCAGTGTAGCAGACATGCTGGCAGTGTAGCAGACATGCTGGCAGTGTAGCAGACATGCTGGAAGTGTAGCAGGCATGCAGGTAGTGTAGCAGACATTCTGGCAGTATAGCAGATATGCAGGGAGTGTAGCAGGCGTGCAGGGAGTGTAACAGGCGTGCAGGGTGTGTAGCAGACGTGCAGGGAGTGTAGCGGGCATGCAGGGAGTGTAGCAGACATCCTGGGAGTGTAGCAGACATGCTGGCAGTGTAGCAGGCATGCAGGGGGTGTAGAAGGCATGCATGGAGTGTAGCAGACATGCAGGGAGTGTAGCAGACATACTGGCAGTGTAGCAGATATGCAGGGAGTGTAGCAGACATGCTGGCAGTGTAGCAGACATGCTGGCAGTGTAGCAGACGTGCACGGAGTGTAGCAGACATGCTGGCAGTGTAGCAGATATGCAGGGAGTGTAGCAGACATGCTGGCAGTGTAGCAGACGTGCACGGAGTGTAGCAGACATGCTGGCAGTGTAGCAGATATGCAGGGAGTGTAGCAGATATGCAGGGAGTGTAGCAGACATGCTGGCAGTGTAGCAGATATGCAGGGAGTGTAGCAGAAATGCTGGCAGTGTAGCAGACATGCAGGGAGTGTAGCAGGCATGCAGGGAGTGTAGCAGACATGCTGGGAGTGTAGCAGATATGCTGGCAGTGTAGCAGACATGCTGAGAGTGTAGCAGGCGTGCAGGGAGTGTACCAGACATGTTGGCAGTGTAGCAGACATGCTGGGAGTGTAGCAGGCGTGCAGGGAGTGTAGCAGGCGTGCACGGAGTGTAACAGGCGTGCAGGGTGTGTAGTAGACGTGCAGGCAGTGTAGCAGACATGCTGGCAGTGTAGCAGACATGCTGGGAGTGTAGCAGACATGCTGGCAGTGTAGCAGATATGCTGGCAGTATAGTAGATATGCTGGCAGTGTAGCAGACATGCTGGCAGTGTAGCAGATATGCAGGGAGTGTAGCAGACATGCTGGCAGTGTAGCAGATATCCTGGGAGTGTAGAAGGCGTGCAGGGTGTGTAGTAAACGTGCACGGAGTGTAGCAGATATGCAGGGAGTGTAGCAGACATGCTGGGAGTGTAGCAGATATGCTGGGAGTGTAGCAGGCATGCAGGGAGTGTAGCAGACATGCTGGCAGTGTAGCAGACATGCTGGCAGTGTAGCAGACATGCTGGCAGTGTAGCAGACATGCTGGGAGTGTAGCAGACATGCTCGCAGTGTAGCAGACATGCTCGCAGTGTAGCAAGCATGCAGGGAGTGTAGCAGACATGCTTGCAGTGTAGCAGATATGCAGCGAGTGTAGCAGGCGTGCAGGGAGTGTAACAGGCGTGCAGGGTGTGTAGCAGACTTGCAGGGAGTGTAGCAGACGTGCAGGGAGTGTAGCAGCCATGCAGGGAGTGTAGCAGACATGCTGGGAGTGTAGCAGACATGCTGGCAGTGTAGCAGGCATGCAGTGAGTGTAGAAGGCATGAAGGGAGTGTAGCAGACATGCAGGGAGTGTAGCAGACATGCTGGCAGTGTAGCAGATATGCAGGGAGTGTAGCAGACATGCTGGCAGTGTAGCAGATATGCAGGGAGTGTAGCAGACATGCTGGCAGTGTAGCAGACATGCTGGCAGTGTAGCAGGCATGCAGGGAGTGTAGCAGGCATGCAGGCAGTGTAGCAGACATGCTGGCAGTGTAGCAGACATGCTGGCAGTGTAGCAGATATGCAGGGAGTGTAGCAGACATGCAGGGAGTGTAGCAGACATGCTGGCAGTGTAGCAGACGTGCAGGGAGTGTAGCAGACATGCTGGCAGTGTAGCAGATATGCAGGGAGTGTAGCAGACATGCTGGCAGTGGAGCAGATATGCAGGGAGTGTAGCAGACATGCTGGCAGTGTAGCAGATATGCAGGGAGTGTAGCAGATATGCAGGGAGTGTAGCAGACATGCAGGGAGTGTAGGAGGCATGCAGGGAGTGTTGGAGACATGCTGGCAGTGTAGCAGATATGCTGGCAGTGTAGCAGACATGCTGGCAGTGTAGCAGACATGCTGGCAGTGTAGCAGACATGCTGGCAGTGCAGCAGACGTGCAGGGAGTGTAGCAGACATGCTGGCAGTGTAGCAGACATGCTGGGAGTGTAGCAGGCGTGCAGGGAGTGTAACAGGCGTGCAGGGTGTGTAGTAGACGTGCAGGCAGTGTAGCAGACATGTTGGCAGTGTAGCAGACATGCTGGCAGTGTAGCAGATATGCTGGGAGTGTAGCAGACATGCTGGGAGTGTAACAGATATGCTGGGAGTGTAGCAGACATGCTGGGAGTGTAGCAGACATGCTGGGAGTGTAGCAGACATGCTGGCAGTGTAGCAGACATGCTGGCAGTGTAGCAGACATGCTGGCAGTATAGTAGACATGCTGGCAGTGTCGTAGACATACTGGGAGTCTAGCAGACATGCTGGCAGTGTAGCAGACATGCTGGGAGTGTAGCAGACATGCTGGCAGTGTAGCAGACATGCTGGCAGTGTAGCAGATATGCAGGGAGTGTAGCAGACATGCTGGCAGTATAGCAGATATGCAGGGAGTGTAGCAGGCGTGCAGGGAGTGTAACAGGCGTGCAGGGTGTGTAGCAGACGTGCAGGGAGTGTAGCGGGCATGCAGGGAGTGTAGCAGACATCCTGGGAGTGTAGCAGACATGCTGGCAGTGTAGCAGGCATGCAGGGGGTGTAGAAGGCATGCATGGAGTGTAGCAGACATGCAGGGAGTGTAGCAGACATACTGGCAGTGTAGCAGATATGCAGGGAGTGTAGCAGACATGCTGGCAGTGTAGCAGACATGCTGGCAGTGTAGCAGATATGCAGGGAGTGTAGCAGACATGCAGGGAGTGTAGCAGACATGCAGGGAGTGTAGCAGACATGCTGGCAGTGTAGCAGACGTGCACGGAGTGTAGCAGACATGCTGGCAGTGTAGCAGATATGCAGGGAGTGTAGCAGACATGGTGGCAGAGTAGCAGATATGCAGGGAGTGTAGCAGATATGCAGGGAGTGTAGCAGACATGCTGGCAGTGTAGCAGATATGCAGGGAGTGTAGCAGAAATGCTGGCAGTGTAGCAGACATGCAGGGAGTGTAGCAGGCATGCAGGGAGTGTAGCAGACATGCTGGGAGTGTAGCAGATATGCAGGGAGTGTAGCAGACATGCTGGCAGTGTAGCAGACATGCTGAGAGTGTAGCAGGCGTGCAGGGAGTGTAGCAGACATGTTGGCAGTGTAGCAGACATGCTGGGAGTGTAGCAGGCGTGCAGGGAGTGTAGCAGGCGTGCACGGAGTGTAACAGGCGTGCAGGGTGTGTAGTAGACGTGCAGGCAGTGTAGCAGACATGCTGGCAGTGTAGCAGACATGCTGGGAGTGTAGCAGACATGCTGGGAGTGTAGCAGATATGCTGGCAGTATAGTAGATATGCTGGCAGTGTAGCAGACATGCTGGCAGTGTAGCAGATATGCAGGGAGTGTAGCAGACATGCTGGCAGTGTAGCAGATATCCTGGGAGTGTAGAAGGCGTGCAGGGAGTGTAACAGGCGTGCAGGGTGTGTAGTAAACGTGCACGGAGTGTAGCAGATATGCAGGGAGTGTAGCAGACATGCTGGGAGTGTAGCAGATATGCTGGGAGTGTAGCAGGCATGCAGGGAGTGTAGCAGACATGCTGGCAGTGTAGCAGACATGCTGGCAGTGTAGCAGACATGCTGGCAGTGTAGCAGACATGCTGGGAGTGTAGCAGACATGCTGGGAGTGTAGCAGACATGCTCGCAGTGTAGCAGGCATGCAGGGAGTGTAGCAGACATGCTTGCAGTGTAGCAGATATGCAGCGAGTGTAGCAGGCGTGCAGGGAGTGTAACAGGCGTGCAGGGTGTGTAGCAGACGTGCAGGGAGTGTAGCAGACGTGCAGGGAGTGTAGCAGCCATGCAGGGAGTGTAGCAGACATGCTGGGAGTGTAGCAGACATGCTGGCAGTGTAGCAGGCATGCAGTGAGTGTAGAAGGCATACAGGGAGTGTAGCAGACATGCAGGGAGTGTAGCAGACATGCTGGCAGTGTAGCAGATATGCAGGGAGTGTAGCAGACATGCTGGCAGTGTAGCAGATATGCAGGGAGTGTAGCAGACATGCTGGCAGTGTAGCAGACATGCTGGCAGTGTAGCAGACATGCTGGCAGTGTAGCAGGCATGCAGGGAGTGTAGCAGGCATGCAGGCAGTGTAGCAGACATGCTGGCAGTGTAGCAGACATGCTGGCAGTGTAGCAGACATGCAGGGAGTGTAGCAGACATGCAGGGAGTGTAGCAGACATGCTGGCAGTGTAGCAGACGTGCAGGGAGTGTAGCAGACATGCTGGCAGTGTAGCAGATATGCAGGGAGTGTAGCAGACATGCTGGCAGTGTAGCAGACATGCAGGGAGTGTAGGAGGCATGCAGGGAGTGTAGGAGACATGCTGGCAGTGTAGCAGATATGCTGGCAGTGTAGCAGACATGCTGGCAGTGTAGCAGACATGCTGGCAGTGTAGCAGACATGCTGGCAGTGCAGCAGACGTGCAGGGAGTGTAGCAGACATGCTGGCAGTGTAGCAGACATGCTGGCAGTGTAGCAGGCGTGCAGGGAGTGTAACAGGCGTGCAGGGTGTGTAGTAGACGTGCAGGCAGTGTAGCAGACATGTTGGCAGTGTAGCAGATATGCTGGCAGTGTAGCAGATATGCTGGGAGTGTAGCAGACATGCTGGGAGTGTAACAGATATGCTGGGAGTGTAGCAGACATGCTGGGAGTGTAGCAGACATGCTGGGAGTGTAGCAGACATGCTGGGAGTGTAGCAGATATGCAGGGAGTGTAGCAGGCATGCAGGGAGTGTAGCAGACATGCTGGCAGTGTAGCAGATATGCAGGGAGTGTAGCAGACATGCTGGCAGTGTAGCAGACATGGTGGCAGTGTAGCAGACATGGTGGCAGTGTAGCAGACATGCTGGGAGTGTAGCAGGCGTGCAGGGAGTGTAGCAGACGTGCAGGGAGTGTAGCAGACATGCTGGCAGTGTAGCAGGCATGCAGGGAGTGTAGCAGGCGTGCAGGGAGTGTAGCAGGCGTGCAGGGTGTGTAACAGGCGTGCAGGGTGTGTAGTAGACGTGCAGGGAGTGTAGCAGACATGCTGGCAGTGTAGCAGACATGCTGGCAGTGTAGCAGACATGCTGGCAGTGTAGCAGACATGCTGGCAGTGTAGCAGACATGCTGGCAGTGTAGCAGACATGCTGGCAGTGTAGCAGACATGCTGGCAGTGTAGTAGACATGCTGGCAGTGTCGTAGACATACTGGGAGTGTAGCAGACATGCTGGCAGTGTAGCAGACATGCTGGCAGTGTAGCAGGCATGCAGGTAGTGTAGCAGACATGCTGGCAGTGTAGCAGATATGCAGGTAGTGTAGCAGGCGTGCAGGGAGTGTAACAGGCGTGCAGGGTGTGTAGCAGACGTGCAGGGAGTGTAGCAGGCATGCAAGGAGTGTAGCAGACATCCTGGGAGTGTAGCAGACATGCTGGCAGTGTAGCAGGCATGCAGGGAGTGTAGAAGGCATGCAGGGAGTGTAGCAGACATGCAAGGAGTGTAGCAGACATACTGGCAGTGTAGCAGATATGCAGGGAGTGTAGCAGACAAGCAGGGAGTGTAACAGATATGCAGGGAGTGTAGCAGACATGCTGGCAGTGTAGCAGACATGCTGGCAGTGTAGCAGATATGCAGGGAGTGTAGCAGACATGCAGGGAGTGTAGCAGACATGCTGGCAGTGTAGCAGACGTGCAGGGAGTGTAGCAGACATGCTGGCAGTGTAGCAGATATGCAGGGAGTGTAGCAGACATGGTGGCAGTGTAGCAGATATGCAGGGAGTGTAGCAGACATGCTGGGAGTGTAGCAGACATGCAGGGAGTGTAGCAGACATGCTGGCAGTGTAGCAGACATGCTGAGAGTGTAGCAGGCGTGCAGGGAGTGTAGCAGACATGTTGGCAGTGTAGCAGACATGCTGGGAGTGTAGCAGGCGTGCAGGGAGTGTAGCAGACATGCTGGCAGTGTAGCAGATATGCAGGGAGTGTAGCAGACATGCTGGCAGTGTAGCAGACATGCTGGGAGTGTAGCAGGCGTGCAGGGAGTGTTGCAGGCGTGCACGTAGTGTAACAGGCGTGCAGGGTATGTAGTAGACGTGCTGGCAGTGTAGCAGACATGCTGGCAGGGTAGCAGACATGCTGGCAGTGTAGTAGATATGCTGGGAGTGTAGCAGACATGCTGGGAGTGTATCAGACATGCTGTGAGTGTAGCAGGCATGCTGGCAGTGTAGCAGACGTGCAGGGAGTGTAGCAGACATGCTGGCAGTGTAGCAGACGTGCAGGGAGTGTAGCAGACATGCTGGCAGTGTAGCAGACATGCAGGGAGTGTAGCAGACATGCTGGGAGTGTAGCAGATATGCTGGGAGTGTAGCAGACATGCTGGGAGTGTAGCAGATATGCTGGCAGTGTAATAGATATACTGGGAGTGTAGCAGACATGCTGGCAGTGTAGCAGATACGCAGGGAGTGTAGCAGACATGCTGGCAGTGTAGCAGATATGCTGGGAGTGTAGCAGGCGTGCAGGGAGTGTAGCAGGCGTGCAGGGAGTGTAACAGGCGTGCAGGGTGTGTAGTAGACGTGCTGGCAGTGTAGCAGACATGCTGGCAGGGTAGCAGACATGCTGGCAGTGTAGTAGATATGCTGGGAGTGTAGCAGACATGCTGGGAGTGTATCAGACATGCTGTGAGTGTAGCAGGCATGCTGGCAGTGTAGCAGACATGCTGGCAGTGTAGCAGACATGCTGGCAGTGTAGCAGACATGCTGGGAGTGTAGCAGACATGCTGGGAGTGTAGCAGACATGCTCGCAGTGTAGCAGGCATGCAGGGAGTGTAGCAGATATGCAGGGAGTGTAGCAGGCGTGCAGGGTGTGTAGCAGACGTGCAGGGAGTGTAGCAGGCATGCAGGGAGTGTAGCAGACATGCTGGCAGTGTAGCAGACATGCTGGCAGTGTAGCAGGCATGCAGTGAGTGTAGAAGGCATGCAGGGAGTGTAGCAGACATGCTGGCAGTGTAGCAGATATGCAGGGAGTGTAGCAGACATGCTGGCAGTGTAGCAGATATGCAGGGAATGTAGCAGACATGCTGGCAGTGTAGCAGACATGCTGGCAGTGTAGCAGGCATGCAGTGAGTGTAGAAGGCATGCAGGGAGTGTAGCAGACATGCTGGCAGTGTAGCAGACATGCAGGGAGTGTAGCAGGCATGCTGGGAGTGGAGCAGGCATGCTGGGAGTGGAGCAGGCATGCTGGCAGTGTAGCAGACATGCTGGCAGTGTAGCAGACCTGCTGGCAGTGTAGCAGACGTGCAGGGAGTGTAGCAGACATGCTGGCAGTGTAGCAGACGTGCAGGGAGTCTAGCAGACATGCTGGCAGTGTAGCAGATATGCAGGGAGTGTAGCAGACATGCTGGCAGTGTAGCAGATATGCAGGGAGTGTAGCAGACATGCTGGGAGTGTAGCAGATATGCAGGGAGTGTAGCAGACATGCTGGCAGTGTAGCAGATATGCAGGGAGTGTAGCAGACATGCTGGCAGTGTAGCAGACATGCAGGGAGTGTAACAGGCATGCAGGGAGTGTAGCAGGCGTGCAGGGAGTGTAGCAGGCGTGCAGGGAGTGTAGCAGACATGCAGGGAGTGTAGAAGGCATGCAGGGAGTGTAGCAGGCATGTAGGGAGTGTAGCAGGCGTGCAGGGAGTGTAGCAGGCATGCAGGGAGTGCAGCAGACATGCTGGCAGTGTAGCAGACATGCAGGGAGTGTAGCTGGCAGTGTAGCAGGCATGCAGGCAGTGTAGCAGACATGCTGGCAGTGTAGCAGGCATGCAGGGAGTGTAGCAGGCATGCTGGGAGTGTAGCAGACATGCTGGGAGTGTAGCAGACATGCTGGGAGTGTAGCAGGCATGCAGGGAGTGTAGCAGACATGCAGGGAGTGTAGCAGACATGCAGGGAGTGTAGCAGACATGCAGGGAGTGTAGCAGGCATGCAGGGAGTGTAGCAGACATGCAGGGAGTGTAGCAGACATGCTGGAAGTGTAGCAGACATGCTGGTAGTGTAGCAGACATGCTGGGAGTGTAGCAGACATGCTGGGAGTGTAGCAGACATGCCGGGAGTGTAGCAGGCATGCAGGGAGTGTAGCAGGCATGCAGGGAGTGTAGCAGGCATGCAGGGAGTGTAGCAGGCGTGCAGGGAGTGTAGCAGGCATGCAGGGAGTGTAGCAGGCATGCAGGGAGTGTAGCAGGCATGCAGGGAGTGTAGCAGACATGCTGGGAGTTTAGCAGACATGCAGGGAGTGTAGCAAGCATGCAGGGAGTGTAGCAGACGTGCAGGCAGTGTAGCAGACATGTTGGCAGTGTAGCAGACATGCTGGCAGTGTAGCAGATATGCTGGGAGTGTAGCAGACATGCTGGGAGTGTAACAGATATGCTGGGAGTGTAGCAGACATGCTGGGAGTGTAGCAGACATGCTGGGAGTGTAGCAGACATGCTGGCAGTGTAGCAGACATGCTGGCAGTGTAGCAGACATGCTGGCAGTATAGTAGACATGCTGGCAGTGTCGTAGACATACTGGGAGTCTAGCAGACATGCTGGCAGTGTAGCAGACATGCTGGGAGTGTAGCAGACATGCTGGCAGTGTAGCAGACATGCTGGCAGTGTAGCAGATATGCAGGGAGTGTAGCAGACATGCTGGCAGTATAGCAGATATGCAGGGAGTGTAGCAGGCGTGCAGGGAGTGTAACAGGCGTGCAGGGTGTGTAGCAGACGTGCAGGGAGTGTAGCGGGCATGCAGGGAGTGTAGCAGACATCCTGGGAGTGTAGCAGACATGCTGGCAGTGTAGCAGGCATGCAGGGGGTGTAGAAGGCATGCATGGAGTGTAGCAGACATGCAGGGAGTGTAGCAGACATACTGGCAGTGTAGCAGATATGCAGGGAGTGTAGCAGACATGCTGGCAGTGTAGCAGACATGCTGGCAGTGTAGCAGATATGCAGGGAGTGTAGCAGACATGCAGGGAGTGTAGCAGACATGCAGGGAGTGTAGCAGACATGCTGGCAGTGTAGCAGACGTGCACGGAGTGTAGCAGACATGCTGGCAGTGTAGCAGATATGCAGGGAGTGTAGCAGACATGGTGGCAGAGTAGCAGATATGCAGGGAGTGTAGCAGATATGCAGGGAGTGTAGCAGACATGCTGGCAGTGTAGCAGATATGCAGGGAGTGTAGCAGAAATGCTGGCAGTGTAGCAGACATGCAGGGAGTGTAGCAGGCATGCAGGGAGTGTAGCAGACATGCTGGGAGTGTAGCAGATATGCAGGGAGTGTAGCAGACATGCTGGCAGTGTAGCAGACATGCTGAGAGTGTAGCAGGCGTGCAGGGAGTGTAGCAGACATGTTGGCAGTGTAGCAGACATGCTGGGAGTGTAGCAGGCGTGCAGGGAGTGTAGCAGGCGTGCACGGAGTGTAACAGGCGTGCAGGGTGTGTAGTAGACGTGCAGGCAGTGTAGCAGACATGCTGGCAGTGTAGCAGACATGCTGGGAGTGTAGCAGACATGCTGGGAGTGTAGCAGATATGCTGGCAGTATAGTAGATATGCTGGCAGTGTAGCAGACATGCTGGCAGTGTAGCAGATATGCAGGGAGTGTAGCAGACATGCTGGCAGTGTAGCAGATATCCTGGGAGTGTAGAAGGCGTGCAGGGAGTGTAACAGGCGTGCAGGGTGTGTAGTAAACGTGCACGGAGTGTAGCAGATATGCAGGGAGTGTAGCAGACATGCTGGGAGTGTAGCAGATATGCTGGGAGTGTAGCAGGCATGCAGGGAGTGTAGCAGACATGCTGGCAGTGTAGCAGACATGCTGGCAGTGTAGCAGACATGCTGGCAGTGTAGCAGACATGCTGGGAGTGTAGCAGACATGCTGGGAGTGTAGCAGACATGCTCGCAGTGTAGCAGGCATGCAGGGAGTGTAGCAGACATGCTTGCAGTGTAGCAGATATGCAGCGAGTGTAGCAGGCGTGCAGGGAGTGTAACAGGCGTGCAGGGTGTGTAGCAGACGTGCAGGGAGTGTAGCAGACGTGCAGGGAGTGTAGCAGCCATGCAGGGAGTGTAGCAGACATGCTGGGAGTGTAGCAGACATGCTGGCAGTGTAGCAGGCATGCAGTGAGTGTAGAAGGCATGCAGGGAGTGTAGCAGACATGCAGGGAGTGTAGCAGACATGCTGGCAGTGTAGCAGATATGCAGGGAGTGTAGCAGACATGCTGGCAGTGTAGCAGATATGCAGGGAGTGTAGCAGACATGCTGGCAGTGTAGCAGACATGCTGGCAGTGTAGCAGACATGCTGGCAGTGTAGCAGGCATGCAGGGAGTGTAGCAGGCATGCAGGCAGTGTAGCAGACATGCTGGCAGTGTAGCAGACATGCTGGCAGTGTAGCAGACATGCAGGGAGTGTAGCAGACATGCAGGGAGTGTAGCAGACATGCTGGCAGTGTAGCAGACGTGCAGGGAGTGTAGCAGACATGCTGGCAGTGTAGCAGATATGCAGGGAGTGTAGCAGACATGCTGGCAGTGTAGCAGACATGCAGGGAGTGTAGGAGGCATGCAGGGAGTGTAGGAGACATGCTGGCAGTGTAGCAGATATGCTGGCAGTGTAGCAGACATGCTGGCAGTGTAGCAGACATGCTGGCAGTGTAGCAGACATGCTGGCAGTGCAGCAGACGTGCAGGGAGTGTAGCAGACATGCTGGCAGTGTAGCAGACATGCTGGGAGTGTAGCAGGCGTGCAGGGAGTGTAACAGGCGTGCAGGGTGTGTAGTAGACGTGCAGGCAGTGTAGCAGACATGTTGGCAGTGTAGCAGATATGCTGGCAGTGTAGCAGATATGCTGGGAGTGTAGCAGACATGCTGGGAGTGTAACAGATATGCTGGGAGTGTAGCAGACATGCTGGGAGTGTAGCAGACATGCTGGGAGTGTAGCAGACATGCTGGGAGTGTAGCAGATATGCAGGGAGTGTAGCAGGCATGCAGGGAGTGTAGCAGACATGCTGGCAGTGTAGCAGATATGCAGGGAGTGTAGCAGACATGCTGGCAGTGTAGCAGACATGGTGGCAGTGTAGCAGACATGGTGGCAGTGTAGCAGACATGCTGGGAGTGTAGCAGGCGTGCAGGGAGTGTAGCAGACGTGCAGGGAGTGTAGCAGACATGCTGGCAGTGTAGCAGGCATGCAGGGAGTGTAGCAGGCGTGCAGGGAGTGTAGCAGGCGTGCAGGGTGTGTAACAGGCGTGCAGGGTGTGTAGTAGACGTGCAGGGAGTGTAGCAGACATGCTGGCAGTGTAGCAGACATGCTGGCAGTGTAGCAGACATGCTGGCAGTGTAGCAGACATGCTGGCAGTGTAGCAGACATGCTGGCAGTGTAGCAGACATGCTGGCAGTGTAGCAGACATGCTGGCAGTGTAGTAGACATGCTGGCAGTGTCGTAGACATACTGGGAGTGTAGCAGACATGCTGGCAGTGTAGCAGACATGCTGGGAGTGTAGCAGGCATGCAGGTAGTGTAGCAGACATGCTGGCAGTGTAGCAGATATGCAGGGAGTGTAGCAGGCGTGCAGGGAGTGTAACAGGCGTGCAGGGTGTGTAGCAGACGTGCAGGGAGTGTAGCAGGCATGCAAGGAGTGTAGCAGACATCCTGGGAGTGTAGCAGACATGCTGGCAGTGTAGCAGGCATGCAGGGAGTGTAGAAGGCATGCAGGGAGTGTAGCAGACATGCAAGGAGTGTAGCAGACATACTGGCAGTGTAGCAGATATGCAGGGAGTGTAGCAGACAAGCAGGGAGTGTAACAGATATGCAGGGAGTGTAGCAGACATGCTGGCAGTGTAGCAGACATGCTGGCAGTGTAGCAGATATGCAGGGAGTGTAGCAGACATGCAGGGAGTGTAGCAGACATGCTGGCAGTGTAGCAGACGTGCAGGGAGTGTAGCAGACATGCTGGCAGTGTAGCAGATATGCAGGGAGTGTAGCAGACATGGTGGCAGTGTAGCAGATATGCAGGGAGTGTAGCAGACATGCTGGGAGTGTAGCAGACATGCAGGGAGTGTAGCAGACATGCTGGCAGTGTAGCAGACATGCTGAGAGTGTAGCAGGCGTGCAGGGAGTGTAGCAGACATGTTGGCAGTGTAGCAGACATGCTGGGAGTGTAGCAGGCGTGCAGGGAGTGTAGCAGACATGCTGGCAGTGTAGCAGATATGCAGGGAGTGTAGCAGACATGCTGGCAGTGTAGCAGACATGCTGGGAGTGTAGCAGGCGTGCAGGGAGTGTTGCAGGCGTGCACGTAGTGTAACAGGCGTGCAGGGTATGTAGTAGACGTGCTGGCAGTGTAGCAGACATGCTGGCAGGGTAGCAGACATGCTGGCAGTGTAGTAGATATGCTGGGAGTGTAGCAGACATGCTGGGAGTGTATCAGACATGCTGTGAGTGTAGCAGGCATGCTGGCAGTGTAGCAGACGTGCAGGGAGTGTAGCAGACATGCTGGCAGTGTAGCAGACGTGCAGGGAGTGTAGCAGACATGCTGGCAGTGTAGCAGACATGCAGGGAGTGTAGCAGACATGCTGGGAGTGTAGCAGATATGCTGGGAGTGTAGCAGACATGCTGGGAGTGTAGCAGATATGCTGGCAGTGTAATAGATATACTGGGAGTGTAGCAGACATGCTGGCAGTGTAGCAGATACGCAGGGAGTGTAGCAGACATGCTGGCAGTGTAGCAGATATGCTGGGAGTGTAGCAGGCGTGCAGGGAGTGTAGCAGGCGTGCAGGGAGTGTAACAGGCGTGCAGGGTGTGTAGTAGACGTGCTGGCAGTGTAGCAGACATGCTGGCAGGGTAGCAGACATGCTGGCAGTGTAGTAGATATGCTGGGAGTGTAGCAGACATGCTGGGAGTGTATCAGACATGCTGTGAGTGTAGCAGGCATGCTGGCAGTGTAGCAGACATGCTGGCAGTGTAGCAGACATGCTGGCAGTGTAGCAGACATGCTGGGAGTGTAGCAGACATGCTGGGAGTGTAGCAGACATGCTCGCAGTGTAGCAGGCATGCAGGGAGTGTAGCAGATATGCAGGGAGTGTAGCAGGCGTGCAGGGTGTGTAGCAGACGTGCAGGGAGTGTAGCAGGCATGCAGGGAGTGTAGCAGACATGCTGGCAGTGTAGCAGACATGCTGGCAGTGTAGCAGGCATGCAGTGAGTGTAGAAGGCATGCAGGGAGTGTAGCAGACATGCTGGCAGTGTAGCAGATATGCAGGGAGTGTAGCAGACATGCTGGCAGTGTAGCAGATATGCAGGGAATGTAGCAGACATGCTGGCAGTGTAGCAGACATACTGGCAGTGTAGCAGGCATGCAGTGAGTGTAGAAGGCATGCAGGGAGTGTAGCAGACATGCTGGCAGTGTAGCAGACATGCAGGGAGTGTAGCAGGCATGCTGGGAGTGGAGCAGGCATGCTGGGAGTGGAGCAGGCATGCTGGCAGTGTAGCAGACATGCTGGCAGTGTAGCAGACCTGCTGGCAGTGTAGCAGACGTGCAGGGAGTGTAGCAGACATGCTGGCAGTGTAGCAGACGTGCAGGGAGTCTAGCAGACATGCTGGCAGTGTAGCAGATATGCAGGGAGTGTAGCAGACATGCTGGCAGTGTAGCAGATATGCAGGGAGTGTAGCAGACATGCTGGGAGTGTAGCAGATATGCAGGGAGTGTAGCAGACATGCTGGCAGTGTAGCAGATATGCAGGGAGTGTAGCAGACATGCTGGCAGTGTAGCAGACATGCAGGGAGTGTAACAGGCATGCAGGGAGTGTAGCAGGCGTGCAGGGAGTGTAGCAGGCGTGCAGGGAGTGTAGCAGACATGCAGGGAGTGTAGAAGGCATGCAGGGAGTGTAGCAGGCATGTAGGGAGTGTAGCAGGCGTGCAGGGAGTGTAGCAGGCATGCAGGGAGTGCAGCAGACATGCTGGCAGTGTAGCAGACATGCAGGGAGTGTAGCTGGCAGTGTAGCAGGCATGCAGGCAGTGTAGCAGACATGCTGGCAGTGTAGCAGGCATGCAGGGAGTGTAGCAGGCATGCTGGGAGTGTAGCAGACATGCTGGGAGTGTAGCAGACATGCTGGGAGTGTAGCAGGCATGCAGGGAGTGTAGCAGACATGCAGGGAGTGTAGCAGACATGCAGGGAGTGTAGCAGACATGCAGGGAGTGTAGCAGGCATGCAGGGAGTGTAGCAGACATGCAGGGAGTGTAGCAGACATGCTGGAAGTGTAGCAGACATGCTGGTAGTGTAGCAGACATGCTGGGAGTGTAGCAGACATGCTGGGAGTGTAGCAGACATGCCGGGAGTGTAGCAGGCATGCAGGGAGTGTAGCAGGCATGCAGGGAGTGTAGCAGGCATGCAGGGAGTGTAGCAGGCGTGCAGGGAGTGTAGCAGGCATGCAGGGAGTGTAGCAGGCATGCAGGGAGTGTAGCAGACATGCTGGGAGTTTAGCAGACATGCAGGGAGTGTAGCAAGCATGCAGGGAGTGTAGCAGACATGCAGGGAGTGTAGCAGGCATGCAGGGAGTGTAGAAGGCATGCAGGGAGTGTAGCAGGCATGCAGGGAGTGTAGCAGGCATGCAGGGAGTGTAGCAGGCATGCAGGGAGTGTAGCAGGCATGCAGGGAGTGTAGCAGGCATGCAGGGAGTGTAGCAGGCATGCAGGGAGTGTAGCAGGCATGCAGTGAGTGTAGCAGACATGCAGGGAGTGTAGCAGACATGCAGGGAGTGTAGCAGACATGCTGGGAGTGTAGCAGACATGCTGGGAGTGTAGCAGGCATGCTGGCAGTGTAGCAGGCATGCTGGGAGTGTAGCAGACATGCTGGCAGTGTAGCAGACATGCTGGCAGTGTAGCAGACATGCTGGGAGTGTAGCAGACATGCTGGGAGTGTAGCAGGCATGCTGGCAGTGTAGCAGGCATGCAGGGTGTGTAGCAGGCATGCAGAGAGTGTAGCAGGCGTGCAGGGAGTGTAGCAGGCGTGCAGGGAGTGTAGCAGGCGTGCAGGGAGTGTAGCAGGCGTGCAGGGAGTGGAGCAGGCGTGCAGGGAGTGTAGTAGGCGTGCAGGGAGTGTAGCCGGCGTGCAGGGAGTGTAGCCGGCGTGCAGGGAGTGTAGCCGGCGTGCAGGGAGTGTAGCCGGCGTGCAGGGAGTGTAGCCGGCGTGCAGGGAGTGTAGCCGGCGTGCAGGGAGTGTCGCCGGCGTGCAGGGAGTGTCGCCGGCGTGCAGGGAGTGTCGCCGGCGTGCAGGGAGTGTCGCCGGCGTGCAGGGAGTGTAGCAGACATGCAGGGAGTGTAGCAGGCATGCAGGGAGTGTAGCAGGCATGCAGGGAGTGTAGCAGACATGCAGGGAGTGTAGCAGGCGTGCAGGGAGTGTAGCAGACATGCAGGGAGTGTAGCCGGCATGCAGGGAGTGTAGCCGGCATGCAGGGAGTGTAGCAGGCATGCAGGGAGTGTAGCAGACATGCAGGGAGTGTAGCCGGCATGCAGGGAGTGTAGCAGGCATGCAGGGAGTGTAGCAGACATGCAGGGAGTTTAGCAGGCATGCAGGGAGTGTAGCAGGCATGCAGGGAGTGTAGCAGACATGCAGGGAGTTTAGCAGGCATGCAGGGAGTGTAGCAGACATGCAGGGAGTGTAGCAGACATGCAGGGAGTTTAGCAGGCATGCAGGGAGTGTAGCAGACATGCAGGGAGTGTAGCCGGCATGCAGGGAGTGTAGCAGGCATGCAGGGAGTGTAGCAGACATGCAGGGAGTGTAGCAGGCGTGCAGGGAGTTTAGCAGGCATGTAGGAAACGAGAGGAAGGCAAGTTTATTATGCTTCAATATGACGCTAATACATCTCTACGGCTTATTTATCTATCACACTTCATCTACTTTGACATAATAAACAATATTAATAACATAGAAACACAATATATACTCTAGAATGAATAAAATATGTCATAATGTATGTGCAGACCCATTCTCTCACATGTAGGCCGTCCAGCTTTATCCCATTACAGTTGAAGCTGCTAGAATTTTGGCGTAGTACTATGACACCAACACTGGCTCATAAGCTATAGTACTATGACACCAACACTGGCTCATAAGCTATAGTACTATGACACCAACACTGGCTCATAAGCTATAGTACTATGACACCAACACTGGCTCATAAGACATAGTACTATGACACCAACACTGGCTCATAAGCCATAGTACTATGGCACCAACACTGGCTCATAAGCCATAGTACTATGACACCAACACTGGCTCATAAGCCATAGTACTGTGGCACCAACACTGGCTCATAAGCCATAGTACTATGGCACCAACACTGGCTCATAAGCCATAGTACTATGGCACCAACACTGGCTCATAAGCCATAGTACTATGACACCAACACTGGCTCATAAGCCATAGTACTATGGCACCAACACTGGCTCATAAGCCATAGTACTGTGGCACCAACACTGGCTCATAAGACATAGTACTATGGCTCCAACAATGGCTCATGAGCCATAGTACTATGTCACCAACAGTGAAAGGGTTAATAAAAATTGCTCCTCTGTACATGTAATAGGCCATCCTAAGAGATTTTTACTTCCAATACAGTAGTAACTCCAACTCAGCTGGAATGAAATATTTTAACCCTTAAATAGTCCAAACGTATATATACGTTTTTTCAACATTTGAAAGTATGTAAAAAAATGTAGATCTTCTTTCTTGTTTTACATTTAAAAATGTACAAAAAAAAACTTTTATCTACATTTTTTTTTTTTTGTTATTTTTGAAAATACAGTGGACCCCCGGTTAACGATATTTTTTCACTCCAGAAGTATGTTCAGGTGCCAGTACTGACCGAATTTGTTCCCATAAGGAATATTGTGAAGTAGATTAGTCCATTTCAGACTCCCAAACATACACGTACAAACGCACTTACATAAATACACTTACATAATTGGTCGCATTCTGAGGTAATCGTTATGCGGGGGTCCACTGTATGTAAAAAAAACGTAGATCTACTTTTGGAGCACTACGGATTTGAACATCGATTTGTTTGGACCGTTTAACCCCTTCAGGGTCCAAGACCAAAATCTGAAGTGGTGCTCCAGTGTCCAAGAAATTTTGAAAAAAAAACAAATTATTTTTTCTTACAAAATTAAAGAGCATATTTTTGTGAAGGTAATAAGACAAAAAAAAAACTTCTGATCAGTACTTACCGAGATACAGTGCCAAGAAGTTTGTCCAAAATGATGTGGTGGCGGCAACATCGATGAATTCCACATACGCGCATTACTTTATTTAGCGGTTTTTATAGTTTTTTCTTTTCTTTTCCAATTTTTTTCTTTTCCTACTAACATTTGGGGCCTCAGAAACCAATACTGTATATAATGTATATACAGTGGACCCCCGCATAGCGACCTTAATCCGTGCAAGAGGGGTGGTTGTTATGCGAAATGTTCAGTATGCGAATGAATTTTCCCCATAAGAAATAATGGAAATCAAATTAATCCGTGCAAGACACCCAAAAGTATGAAAAAAAAAAATTACCACATGAAATATACATTTTCCTACACACAAAGAGAAGGATACATGCACAATAATAGAGTAGTACATGCACAATATATATTGTGCATGTAGTAGTCTACTAAATGAAGAATAAATGACACTTACCTTTATTGAAGATGCAGCAATGACTGATGAGACACTGTGTCCTGGGAGTGCCTTTTCCTCCTGAGTACTGTAGGTCCTGTTTGGCATTTTCTTCCAGAACAGGCCTTATCACACTGTGTATGCCACTACGATTCTTAAATCTCTCAAACCAACCTTTGCTGGCTTTAAATTCACCAATATGAGCACTAGTTCAGGCACTTTTCCCTGTTCACCTGGGTGTTAGTCGACTGGTGTGGGTTGCATCCTGGGAGACAAGATTAAGGACCCCAATGGAAATAAGTTAGACAGTCTTCGATGACACTGACTTTTTTGGGTTATCCTGGGTGGCTAACCCTCCGGGGTTAATTGTTTATCGGTAATTGTTTCACGTTAAGCCACACCAACAACACACTCTCCACATCTTCGAGTAATACAGCTGTTGGTGGTGCAGCAACAACAGCTGTGGTGCAGCTGACCAAGGTGCAGCAGCAGCTGGGTACAGCTGCAGCTGTGGTGCAGCAGCAGCTGACTGTGGTACGATAGTATTTATCGCCCTTTTTACCACAGGGTTGGCATTAGAAGCTTTCTTTGGGCCCATGGTGGCATATTTAGCAGTTACAAGCACTATAAACAATGGAATAATACAAAATGTATCGAATGTATGCATGCAGCCGGCCACCCTGGCTTGTAAACACTGACGGCAAGGCAGGCGCTCAGGCTGGACGGACAGGTTCAGGACGAGTCATGTTCAGAGACAGCTGATGGTGCAACAGCAGCTGACCGTGGTGCAGCAGCAGCTGACTGGTCCAGCAACAGCTGACTGATCCAGCAACAGCTGACTGGTCCAGCAACAGCTGACTGATCCAGCAACAGCTGACTGATCCAGCAACAGCTGACTGGTCCAGCAACAGCTGACTGATCCAGCAACAGCTGACTGGTCCAGCAACAGCTGACTGGTCCAGCAACAGCTGACTGATCCAGCAACAGCTGACTGATCTAGCAACAGCTGACTGATCCAGCAACAGCGATTCTTAAATCTCTCAAACCAACCTTTGCTGGCTTTAAATTCACCAATATGAGCACTAGTTCCAGGCGTTTTTCCCTGTTCACCTGGGTGTTAGTCGACTGGTGTGGGTTGCATCCTGGGAGACAAGATTAAGGACCCCAATGGAAATAAGTTAGACAGTCTTCGATGACACTGACTTTTTTGGGTTATCCTGGGTGGCAAATCCTCTGGGGTTAATTGTTTCTTGGTATTCTCAATAAGCCACACCAACAACGGTGCTACAGCAGCAGCTGACGGTGGTACAGCAGCAACAGACGATGCTACAGCAGCAGCAGACGATGCTACAGCAGCAGCAGACGATGCTACAGCAGCAGCAGACGATGCTACAGCAGCAGCAGACGATGCTACAGCAGCAGCAGACGATGCTACAGCAGCAGCAGACGATGCTACAGCAGCAACAGACGATGCTACAGCAGCAGCAGACGATGCTACAGCAGCAACAGACGATGCTACAGCAGCAGCAGACGATGCTACAGCAGCAGCAGACGATGCTACAGCAGCAGCAGACGATGCTACAGCAGCAACAGACGATGCTACAGCAGCAACAGACGATGCTACAGCAGCAACAGACGATGCTACAGCAGCAACAGACGATGCTACAGCAGCAGCAGACGATGCTACAGCAGCAGCAGACGATGCTACAGCAGCAGCAGACGATGCTACAGCAGCAGCAGACGATGCTACAGCAGCAACAGACGATGCTACAGCAGCAACAGACGATGCTACAGCAGCAACAGACGATGCTACAGCAGCAACAGACGATGCTACAGCAGCAGCAGACGATGCTACAGCAGCAGCAGACGATGCTACAGCAGCAGCAGACGGTACTACAGCAGCAGCAGACGATGCTACAGCAGCAGCAGACGGTACTACAGCAGCAGCAGCAGCTGTACCACCAATAGTAGCGATGGTTGATTGGGGTTTATTATACAACCTGGCCAGCTCGGAGACACGCACTCTACTTTCATACTTATCAATGATCTTTTTCTTCATCTCTATAGTAATTCTCACCCTTATTGCTGTAGGGTTGGCACTAGAAGCTTTCTTGGGGCCCATGGTCACTTATTTTCCAGAAAAAATCACCAAAAACAATAATAATACGAAATGTTCCGATTGTATGCTTGGATGTTACCGCGGAGGCTGGCTGGTAAACAATGCCACCGGTGGAACATGTGAGCGTGGCTCAGGCTGCACATTGGACGCGTCTCGGACCAAGGGCGGTGAGCGGGTTTTTGGGTGGTATGCGAGGCAAAATTTTTGCGATCAAAGCGTCCGGTATGCGGATTGTACGGTATGCGATGCGTACGGTATGCGGGGGTCCACTGTATTGAACACAATAACCGCACTAAAGTTATTATCATATTATTGTTTACCACTGTTGTTTATTACAATAAACATGCACAAATATTGTATAATACTAATGTTCTATCATATATTTACATATTTACAATCACTGGACATGGTTTTAGAACTGCTGGAGCTTGTGGAACTCCTTGAAACAAGGCACCATGCACAGAGGCACCTTACATTCCTCACACTTAAACCGAGTGTCTTTGCGTCTTTGTTGCCGTCGTTTTGTTTGTGCACAGACGATGCATCTCTTCTGAGCAAATTTCTTCTGAGTTGAAGGAAGCTGTAATATGAAATGATCACCTTCCCTCCTCAAACGCTTGGGTATATCCTGAGTAATTCGAGGACCTTGTTTTATAGCAGGTGTTCTTACCTGGTACTTCATTATGAGTTGTCTGACAACAAACAAGCAAAATTCACCATACGGTGGTCTGTTGCCAGTCTTTATTTGGTACATATTATATGCATTGAGCATTGAAATGTCCATGAGATGGAAGAAAAGTTTCATGTACCACTTGTACACAATCAACAAAACCAATCTGCATGTCACATTTGTCAACCAAGTGCATGTTTTGTGTATAATCAATCACTGTCACTGGGTTTTGAATACGTTCATTAGTCACTCGATCAACTTTGCCACTGTCTTGCATTTCATTACGGTGAATGGTTGTCAACAATGTGACATCTCGTTTGTCATGCCACCGTAATGCCATGATATCATTGGCAGTAAACACCTGCATGTCATCACCACGAGCACCTGCATTGAGCCTGGGCATATGTTTATGATTAGAACGCACTGTGCCACACACATCTGTCTTGTTCACTCGCATGAAATCACTGAGTAATGGGCTTGTGTACCAGTTATCGGTATATAATGTATGCCCCTTACCAAGATAAGGTGCCATCATGTTTCTCACTACGTCACCTGAGATACCCAATAAAATCTTGGTATCTTTCAATGTTTTACTTCCCATGTATACAACAATATCCAACACCAGGCCACTGTCACAGTCACAGAGTACAAACAGTTTTCTACCAAAGCGTTTCCTCTTGCTCGGTATATACTGCTTGAATGACAGTCTACTTTTGAACAAAATCAAAGACTCGTAAATTACAAGATTCTTGAATGGATAAAAGTATATGCAGAACTTTTGTTTGAGATACATGAAAACATTTCTAATCTTGTATAACCTGTCACTTCTGTCAGGCCTGGTTTTGTCAGAGAAGTGCAACATACGTAACAGTAAGATAAACCTGTTCACTGGGATGATTTCACTGAAGACCGGGGTAGAAATTAGCCAATCTGTGGACCAGTATGCTTTTATATTATGCTTAAAGACATGAGGCATAAGCATTATTGTTGCAAAAAGCAAATACATTTCTGCAACAGTCGTCTCTTTCCACCTGTGTAGTCTTGACTGTGGTGATATGATCGTATTTGCCATGGTGTACTCAAAATACTTATTACTTTCCCTGACAATAGTTTCCATCAATGGCTGGTCAAAGAATAATTCAAAGAATTCCAGTTCATTGGCCGTGGTTCCAAGGGAACAAGTAGGTAGAATTCCACTTTGAGAGTCATCAAAGTGGTGGGGCTTGGGAACAAAATTGGGATTTTGCTGCCAATCCCAGATACGGTTTGCTGGTGGATACTGGACATCATAGGCTGGTTGTGTGGGTGGTTGTGGTGGGCTGGTGGCTGACGCTCCGCTTTGTCCTTGAACAGAAGAGTCAGCAGCGTGGGTCCTAGCCTGGGCTGGTGAGTCACGCATGGCCGTGGCACTACCATCACCACTACCACCATCTACTGATGCCTGTGGTCTATCCATGCCAAGTGTAGCCACATCATCCTCACTATCACTATCTAAACCTGGTGTAGGGCCACGGGATGTACTCCAGGATGTACTCCGTCCCCTGGGCACAGCATAGGGTACACTGCCCGAGCGCATGCGGCGGCGAACATACCGATGCTTCACTGATGAATATGATTCCTCACTATCACTACTCGAATGATCGTCAAGCACAATAAAATCACAATCCACCTCGCTATCATCATCATTACTGAAGTCAGAGGCCTGGCCACGCGAAAATATTAGTTTTCTCTTGCGTTGAGGCACAGCTGACCGTGAGTCACGAGTGCCCACACCAGAGGTGGAAGGTTGAGGATCATCAGGGTTTTCTGCACTATTATCGATATCCTGGTCATTCCTTTCGGTCACTAACTGATCAAAGCCATAGAATTCGTCTTCATTTCCACTTCCATCAGTGTCAGAACTATCGGATAGGAAGAGGAGAGTCCCAATTTTCCAGGGAGTGAGAGCTGACTTGCGACGAGGCATGGTGAACAAGGGTAACTGAGCCGGCGTTCCCACAATGCTATGCAGGTGCCTAGATTTTTTGTTTATGGCACACACCCACCACACAGACCCATTCTCTCACATGTAGGCCTATGAGCGCTTTCGCTCTAAATTTGATGGCGCTAGAATTTTGGCGTAGATCTATGGTTTGGACACTCAACGTGAAGCCGTAGATCTACGGGACGGACCCTGAAAGGGTTAAGGGTTAAGCTCCCATTTCTACTGCATCCTTAATTGAATAAATGACTATGTCTGCATCCCTTCTGAAGTCTTCCATCTCAAACTGACAGATTCCAACATTGTATGAAATTCATTGTATGGATATCTAAGAGGCATGTGCAAGTACATATGTTAGGAGTGAGTGGAAGCAAGTGGCTTTTATGACTTGATGTGCTGTTTGAATGTGAGCACGGTAGCATTTATGAAGGGATTCAGGAAAACTAGTTACCCAGACTTAGGTCCTGGAGGCAGGAAGTATGGTGCTGCACTCTGATGGAGAGGTGGGGATATTGCAGTTTGGAGGGACATCTGAGCTGTATTGTCACTGACAAGACAGTAATAGTGAGTGATGCTGTATGTGTTTTTTCTTCTTAGGGTCACCCTACCTCAGTGAAAGATTGGAATCATATAACTCTTGCTCCCAGTATGTAACTGTCATAAAGAATAGTGTAGCTGCACATTGCTGATGCATCCTGTTTTGCTAATGAAATAAAAAGAAAACTTATTCAATGACAAACTGATGTGTAACATCCTCATTGTAACATCCTCACCCATTCTTTTAAGTGCAGTATTCTACTTTGCATTCCTGCTAGACACTCTGTTCTCTTCTAGTCATAGTCTTCTCTGAACCCTTACTTGGGTATCCTTTATTTCATTTATTTTGTACTTAATGAAAAATGTAAGTTTTTTTTTGTTTAAGGAAGAAAAAGATAAGGAAAGGAAGAAAAAACAGAGAGAAGAGAGAAGGAAAGAGCCAGAAAAGGGAAAAATGAACTCTGATAAGCCATCAGGTGATAAAGAATCAGAGGAGGAGACTGAAGGTGTTGATGGGGCAGTGAAAAAGACAGCAGATGAAGGTGAAGAAGATAAAACCTGTGAAGCCATGGATGTTGAGAGCTCTGATGCAAAAAAAGATTATGCTAAACCTGATGAATTTACAGTCAACAAAAGCAGCAAAAAAAATCAAGAATGTAAAGAAGAGGCTGATGCTGATGTAACCATAGAGATGGTAAGTGCTTTTGCATACAATACATGCTTAATGTACGCACCTAAATGTTCAGATTAGTACTTCAATATTGCTATAGCAATATCCTTAGAATTAGTGAAGGGTATGACTTTTTAAAATCATGACCAGACAATTGTAAACTTGGAGCCCACGGTGAGCAGGTCCTTAGAACTAGGAGGCCATTGTGTATAGAAATATACCAACAAGGTACATTAACCAGAGAGGTTAAGTAACAGGAAACAGTAGTTTCATTGTTTATAATAAATATTAGGTTACTCTTGTTATGTAAATTCTCTCTGCACAGATGTACACATATAGTTATTCTGCCCTATATTTCTTTGTTAAATAATTAAGCAGCTGTGATAGCTGGGTTTAGATGTTAAAAGTAGGTGGAGTTTACCTGGAAAGAGTTCCGGAGGTCAACGCCCCCGCGGCCCAGTCTGTGACCAGGCCTCCTGTTGGATCAGAGCCTGATCAACCAGGCTGTTACTGCTGGCTGCACGCAAACCAATGTACGAGCCACAGCCCGGCTGATCAGGAACCGACTTAGGTGCCTGTCCAGTGCCAGCTTCAAGACTGCCAGGGGTCTGTTGGTAATCCCCTTTATGTATGCTGGGAGGCAGTTGAACAGTCTCTGGCCCCTGACATTTATTGTATGGTCTCTTAACGTGCTAGTGACACCCCTGCTTTTCATTGGGGGGATGTTGCATCGTCTGCCAAGTCTTTTGCTTTCGTAGTGAGTGATTTTCGTGTGCAAGTTCGGTACTAGTCCCTCTAGGATTTTCCAGGTGTATATAATCATGTATCTCTCCCGCCTGCATTCCAGGGAATACAGGTTCAGGAACCTCAAGCACTCCCAGTAATTGAGGTGTTTTATCTCCGTTATGCGCGCCGTGAAGGTTCTCTGTACATTTTCTAGGTCAGCAATTTCACCTGCCTTGAAAGGTGCTGTTAGTGTGCAGCAATATTCCAGCCTAGATAGAACAAGTGACCTGAAGAGTGTCATCATGGGCTTGGCATCCCTCGTTTTGAAGGTTCTCATTATCCATCCTGTCATTTTTCTAGCAGATGCGATCGATACAATGTTATGGTCCTTGAAGGTGAGATCCTCCGACATGATCACTCCCAGGTCTTTGACGTTGGTGTTTCACTCTATTTTGTGGCCAGAATTTGTTTTGTACTCTGATGAAAATTTAATTTCCTCGTGTTTACCATATCTGAGTAATTGAAATTTCTCATCGTTGAACTTCATATTGTTTTCTGCAGCCCACTGAAAGATTTGGTTGATGTCCGCCTGGAGCCTTGCAGTGTCTGCAATGGAAGACACTGTCATGTAGATTTGGGTGTCATCTGCAAAGGAAGACACGGTGCTGTGGCTGACATCCTTGTCTGTCAGATATGAGGATGAGGAACAAGATGGGAGCGAGTACTGTGCCTTGTGGAACAGAGCTTTTCACCGTGCCTGCCTCGGACTTTACTCTGTTGACTACTACTCTCTGTGTTTTGTTAGTGAGGAAATTATAGATCCATTGACCGACTTTTCCTGTTATTCCTTTAGCACGCATTTTGTGCTCTATTACGCCATGGTCACACTTGTCGAAGGCTTTTGCAAAGTCTGTATATATTACATCTGCATTCTTTTTGTCTTCTAGTGCATCTAGGACCTTGTCGTAGTGATCCAATAGTTGAGACAGACAGGAGCGACCTGTTCTAAACCCATGTTGCCCTGGGTTGTGTAACTGATGGGTTTCTAGATGGGTGGTGATCTTGCTTCGTAGGACTCTTTCAAAGATTTTTATGATTTGGGATGTTAGTGCTATCGGTCTGTAGTTCTTTGCTGTTGCTTTACTGCCCCCTTTGTGGAGTGGGGCTATGTCTGTTGTTTTTAGTAACTGTGGGACGACCCCCGTGTCCATGCTCCCTCTCCATAGGATGGTAAAGGCTCGTGATAGGGGCTTCTTGCAGTTCTTGATGAACACGGAGTTCCACGAGTCTGGCCCTGGGGCAGAGTGCATGGGCATGTCATTTATCGCCTGTTCGAAGTCATTTGGCATCAGGATAACATCAGATAGGCTTGTGTTAACCAAATTCTGTGGCTCACTCATAAAAAATTAATTTTGATCTTCGACTCTCAGTCTGGTTAGTGGCTTGCTAAAAACTGAGTCATATTGGGACTTGAGTAGCTCACTCATTTCCTTGCTGTCATCTGTGTAGGACCCATCTTGTTTAAGTAAGGGCCCAATACTGGACGTTGTTCTCGACTTTGATTTGGCATAGGAGAAGAAATACTTTGGGTTTCTTTCGATTTCATTTATGGCTTTTAGTTCTTCCCGCGATTCCTGACTCCTATAAGATTCCTTTAGCTTAAGTTCGATGTTTGCTATTTCTCTGACCAGTGTCTCCCTACGCATTTCAGATAGATTGACCTCTTTTAGCCGCTCTGTTATTCTTTTCCGTCGCCTGTAAAGAGAGCGCCTGTCTCTTTCTATTTTACATCTACTCCTCCTTTTTCTTAGAGGAATAAGTCTTGTGCATACATCGAGTGCCACCAAGTTAATCTGTTCTAGGCATAAGTTTGGGTCTGTGTTGCTTAGTATATCTTCCCAGCTTATATCGGTTAGGACTTGGTTTACTTGGTCCCACTTTATGTTTTTGTTATTGAAGTTGAATTTGGTGAATGCTCCCTCGTGACTAGTCTCATTTTGTCGGTCTGGGGCTCCACGCATACATGTCTGAACCTCAATTATGTTGTGATCTGAGTATATTGTTTTTGATATGGTGACATTTCTTATCAGATCATCATTGTTAGTGAAGATGAGGTCTAGTGTATTCTCCATTCTAGTAGGCTCTATTATTTGCTGGTTTAAATTGAATTTTGTGCAGAGATTTAAAAGCTCATGTGAGTGTGAGTTTTCATCAGAGCTGCCTCCTGGTGTTATTACTGCAACAATATTATTTGCTATATTCCTCCATTTTAGGTGCCTTAAGTTGAAATCCCCCAGGAGCAAGATGTTGGGTGCAGGAGCTGAAAGATTTTCCAGACAGTGGTCAATTTTTAACAGCTGTTCCTGGAATTGCTGGGATGTTGCATCCGGAGGCTTGTAGACTACCACAATGACTAGGTTTTGGTTCTCGACCTTTACTGCTAAAACTTCCACTACATCATTTGAGGCATTGAGCAGTTCTGTGCAAACAAGTGACTCTGCAATGTACAGGCCAACTCCCCCCCCCCCCTTTGCCTGTTCACTCTGTCACATCTGTATAGGTTGTAACCTGGGATCCATATTTCGTTGTCTAAGTGATCCTTTATGTGGGTCTCAGTGAAAGCCGCGAACATTGCCTTTGCCTCTGCAAGCAGTCCACGGATGAAAGGTATTTTTTTGTTTGTTGCTGGCTTTAGACCCTGTATATTTGCAAAGAAGAATGTCATCGGACTGGTGGTATTGTTGGTACTGGGGGGGGATTTTTTTTCCGGCATTAGTATCTGTATCTGTTGGTTTGGAGTGGAGGCCATCGACTTTGGTTCCACTCCAGGAATGACTGGATTTGGTGTACAATTTCTGCCATTTCCTGCCAGTTTTTTTTCCTTCCTGGCACTAAAAAACCTCTCCCTCTTGAGTGGCTGTGGCTACCCAGGTTTTCCCATGGCCTGGATGTTTTGTATCTTTTTGTCCCCTTTAGATGGTGTGCCTGGGAATTTAAGTTATAGCACAGTCTTTCCTGTACTGAAGAGGTACACATTTCAGGGTGAAAAAGCTTACAGGAAGGGAGTTTGCATTTTCCTGTTGTCATATGGGCACGGCATTTTCTAGGGTGGTCATAGTTGCACGTCCCATCTGTTTCTCCAGATTTCCCATGTCTGCAGATACCAAGTGCATAGTATGTGCACAGGCTTGGTTTCCCATTTGCCTTGGGTTTCTGTGACTGTATTCCCTGTTGGTGCATGTTTACCTGTCTTATTCCTATCTTCCCTAGCACCAACAATGGAGCTCCCACCAGTTGTTTTTGGTAATATATCCTCACTATTGCTAGTGGAGTTCTCTTGTTTGCTATTTCCTGTTGTATTTCTTGTTTGCAATATTGGTTTTATCTTATCTTTGACTACACTTGTTTCCCCACTACGGCTCCTGTCCCCTATGAGGTCATTTATAGGCATTCCTTCCTGCGTATAATTCCCGACTACCTGGACAAAATCTCCAGCTTCACCATTACTGTCTCCCAGGACAGCATCTCCAACTTCACCATTACTGTCTCCCAGGACAGCACCTCCAGCTTCACCATTACTGTCTCCCAGGACAGCACCTCCAGCTTCACCATTTCTGTCTCCCAGGACAGCACCTCCAGCTTCACCATTACTGTCTCCCAGGACAGCACCTCCAGCTTCACCATTACTGTCTCCCAGGACAGCACTATCAGCCCCACATTTACTGACTACCAGGACATCACCTCCAGCCTTACAGTTTCTGACTACATGGCCAGTATCAAGGGCAGTACCATTCAGCCCAGACTTTTTATGTTCCCATCTGTTGTAGAAAGCTTCCAGGTTGTCTATGAAAGCAGCTTTGATGTTATCCTCTTTTAATACCCTTGTGATTTTAGTCTACAGATTCATCTCCTTTGGGCATACCCAAAAACACTTCCCTGTTTTAATACTGCTTGTAGCTTGTTCTTGGATATCTGCACAAGGGGTGTGACACCAAATTCCACAAAAATGACAATTTATCCATGTAGAAGCCCGTTTGTTTGATTTATTGCAGACTACACACAGCTTTATAATGATTTGAATGGTTGATTTACTGTAATTCTACTAGCAACCTCTTGAATACTCTATTAAAGGGTTAACCCTTTACCAGGCTGTGCCTCATATTTGAGCAGATGCAACAATTGCAACCTATATTGTGACAGTATATGCAATTCTAAGACATATTTATTTGTGATAATTTTTTGAGTTTATTTATTTTTGGGCCATAAAATGCCCTTTTTGGCCGCATCAAATATGAGGCACCCCCTGACAATGGTTAAACTGTAGGTGACAGATCAGGCATCAAATTTGATGCAAGCCTGACAAAGGCATTTGTCTAAAAGAATTGTAACAGCTGCTATAACTGATAATTAAAGGCATAAATATACATTTAAGGTTTATTCATAAACAACTTGGGTAAACAAAAGGCACAGAAACTTGATTTCAATAAATTTAACACATTTTTAGTAATTGACATTTTATAAAAAAAAAATGAAAAAATGTTACAAAAATATTATCAGAAGAATTTAAGCATGTTGTTGCTTATGGAATTCCAGGAAACAATTCCTCATGGAATTTAGACATAAATTAACCTTGCAGAAGGAACAAGCAAAGGAAGAGTAGGTCCTCTTGTTCTTGGTGTTGCAATGTTTACATGAAAGCCTCTTTGCAGAAACTGGCCAGTGTGTTTGTGTTTCATCAAATATTTTATCATGAGGCCTTTTTCTATGCTGATTGGGAATGTCATCAAGTGAAGAAGACCGTGAAGTTGAACAACTTGGAGATCTCAGGCTCCTTGGGATTCCGTTGGTTGACTTTCTTGCAGAATGGGAGATGGAAAACCGAAATTCCTTGAGGTTCATGTATTTCTCTTTCAAAGCACCACAGTTACGCCTGTACAACAACCAGCCATTGACACAACAAAGATCAATGATATATCCAAAGAGCCTCATGTACCAGCGTTTTGCTTTGAGTGGAGACTTGTAGAGATGCACCTACATATCATTCTTATCTATGCCCCCCATATGGGCATTATAATTTTTTATCACTGCAGGACAGTCAACTTCCACCTTTTGTTTGAGCTCCTTGCTGTACCTCTTTATCTTTGTCACTGGGTTGATGCCAATATCATTAGTCAGTAAAGTAACAACCTTACTGTCTTTCCAACGTACAGCAAGGACACCATCCGAAGAACAGTAATCCATAGCACTCCTTTTCACTTTTGTTTTTTCCATGTCATTGACAGACATAAGTGGTTGTTTTCCAATTCTGCTGTCCCTTGCAGTGCCTGTGTACCTGCAATTGAATGTAGCATGCAGATATTTCACTAGAGGCAAACTGGTAAAGAAGTTATCTGCATAAATTGCACTGCTCTTTGTATGGTCCATAGTCTTTGCAAGGCAAATAACAACCTTGGAACTTATAGGCATTTTCTTCTCCTCCTCTGTTAGGCTAACACTGTGATAATCAAATGATGTTTGACCTTGATACATCATTATGTCATGTATAAATCCATCATCGCTGGCCCGGCAAAAAAGTTTAAATCCCCATTTATCAGGCTTGGTCCTGATATATTGCCTGAGATTTCCTGCTCTTGTTCCCTTATATCCCACCATTACCTCATCAACTGATTGCTTTGGTGTACCTGGAACTGTTAGACATGCTTTTCTTAGACCTTCAAACAGTGGTAACTCTGGCATGATGTAATCCCTTCTTCTTTGAGCCCTTGATCCATAAAACACATTTGTGTTCAACTGAAATGAACAGAAAACACAAAACGAGCATTCCATATGAGCAAATTTACAAGGTAAAATTACTCATATATCAATGAATTTGATTCAGGATGCAATTGTTAGCTATCAGTGACAAAGACAGTCTAATTATGATCTGTTAATCCAAGATATATGATACCTTCATTGGCACATTTCTTATCACCATTGTCAGGTCGGGCCTCAATATCGACACAAAAATGGTAAGTGATAATCTACCATTGTCAGGCCGGGCCCCAATATCGATACCAAAAAGGTAAACAAAACTTCAAGTGCATTTATTTGTTACTTCTCAATGCCTCAGGCAATTCATTTACATCTCAAAATGAGGTTCAAACATTCAATAATGCACTGGAAACACATTCAGAAACTTACCGACATTCTGGAGTGGGTAAATTGGTGAAATATCAGGAGAGTGAGGGTCGAAATGCTGCTCCTTCAACAAGTCAAGCAGTACTGAACACTCGAGGAGCTCCCAGCCAATAGCAGAGGACAATACCCAAGTGACGCCACCTTCAAGCTCCGCCCAGAAGGTGTGTGATTGGCTGGATTGAGGTGAGAAGTCTCTGGGAGCATATGCTTTGTGTCTATGGTGCCATGAAAACCATACTTTTGGTGCCTCAATATTGAGGCACTGCCCGGTAAAGCTCTAGCTATCTGTATTTCTATTTCTAACTGTACTTTTATATTGGGACAGCTTACCGGAGTACGCTCCTGGAGTTTGTTTTATATTTATTGTTTGTGTTTATAAGGGCGCCTACAACCCCATCCATTTACAGTCTGCTTTATTGTCCAACAAATCCGTTTGAAACCGGCCAAGGGTTCAACCAGTCAAGGGTTCAGTCCAGTCAAGGGTTCGGAGCCAGTCTGATCTGATCAGTGGGTCACTTATTTAAAACATATTGGTCGGTGATTTGGGCTAACACATGAAGGATCTACTGGAAAATTCTACCCGAGTAATATGTTATTTGATTGATACAAAAGTATAACTTGCGTGTTGAAGAAACCGGTGACTGCTGGAAACTCCTACAGTGACGAACGGTCGAGCCTCAACCCTTGTTTATCAATCGCTGTATCTAGCTTTTCTAGTTTTTCTTTTTGGCCTCCACCACAATAAATGCTATATTATCACCATAGTTGACTGGTGGAAATTTTGGAGGAGGGACGCTTTTTCTGTAGTAATAATTGCTTCTCGTTGTGTATATTGCGACCGCTGGTAACTACAGGTTATATGAAATTCACAGTAACGTCTGGTATTTCAAGAAAAAGAAACTAATGAGTCACTCCACTCCACTAAGTACCATTATAATACTGGTTAGTTGCTACTACAGCACTGTATTCTGCTATTCACTGGTATCACTAGATTATATGCGAGTACACTAGCAGGCCAGGAAGATTATTAAAAACAGCTGACCTGTGGTATGTTTCTGGCGACTTCTGGCACCTGCCTCTATAGGCTTATCACTTCATTTACAAATTCACCTGTTTTCAAATGATACTTTAGCCTTTATCATCTATATACTAGGGAGCCACTGTAGTATACACTATAACACTATGTATACACAATGCTATCAGGGAGACTTTCTTTCCTCTGACAAGAAAAGTTCAATTATTATTATTTTTTCACACGGCACCCAGGCCTATGATTCCCCTCTGGTCGTAAACTCTGCTAGGTAGTGCACACTAATTCTCCTTTTTTGACTCAGTATATAATGTTTTCCGCCCAAGATTGGTTCCAGGTGCTAGAGGGATGTATCGTATAGGATTGATGGAGTGGTTGGTGTATTATTCAGTATATACATGAAGGAAAGGAAGGTACCAAAGGATTGACTGCTGAGTATACCAGGTAAAGTTTATGGTAGTCTTATTATTAAAAGGGTTAGGGACATGTTTGAATGTGCATGGGTGTAGTACAGATAATGATAGTTTATTTTGAATGTTATGGATGAAAAGAAGCTGGATGTCCTGGCTCTAAGCAAAATAAAGCTGAAAGGGGTAGGAGACTTTCAGTGGAGAGGAATAAATGGGATTAGATCAGGTGTATTTGAAAGAATTAAAGCTAAAGAAGGAGTAATGGTAATGTTGAATGATCAATTATGTAAGCAGGGTGGCCCAAAAATCAAAAAGTTTCTATTTAACTTTAGTAATGTATACAGGAGAAGGGGTTACTAGTCCCTTGCTCCTGGCTTGTTAGTTGCCTCTTACAACACACATGGCTTACAGAGGAAGCATTCTGTTCCACCTTCCCATGGATTGGGGAAAGGAAATGAGGAAATATAAATGCATAAATTCAATGTGGATTAAAATAAGAGTGGGATGCAAAAAGTGTTTATGCACCCAGGGAAGAGTGAAGTGTAGAGAGATTTTGGGAGATGTTAAATGAGTTTTTAGGGTGTTATGAATCAAGTGAAACAGTAATTGCAGTGGGAGACCTACATGCTAAAGTGGAAGAAACTGCAGTAGAGGGTGTAGTAGGTAAGTTTGGGGTGCCAGGGGTAAAAATCAGGGAGGCCTTTAAACTTTGTATAAAAAGAGGTTCAGTAATAGACAATACTTATTTTTTTTTTTTATTATTTTTAACACTGGCCGATTCCCACCAAGTCAGGGTGGCCCGAAAAAGAAAACTTTTACCATCATTCACTCCATCACTGTCTTGCCAGAAGGGTGCTTTACACTACAGTTTTTAAACTGCAACATTAACACCCCTCCTTCAGAGTGCAGGCACTGTACTTCCCATCTCCAGGACTCAAGTCTGGCCTGCCGGTTTCCCTGAATCCCTTCATAAATGTTACTTTGCTCACACTCCAACAGCACGTCAAGTATTAAAAACAATTTGTCGCCATTCACTCCTATCAAACACGCTCACGCATGCCTGCTGGAAGTTCAAGCCCCTCGCACACAAAACCTCCTTTACCCCCTCCCTCCAACCTTTCCTAGGCCGACCCCTACCCCGCCTTCCTTCCACTACAGACTGATAAACTCTTGAAGTCATTCTGTTTCACTCCATTCTCTCTACATGTCCGAACCACCTCAACAACCCTTCCTCAGCCCTCTGGACAACAGTTTTGGTAATCCCGCACCTCCTCCTAACTTCCAAACTACGAATTCTCTGCATTATATTCACACCACACATTACTTATACAGTGGACCCTCGCATAACGTTATTAATCTGTTCCTGAGAGCTCAATGTTAGGCGAAATTATCATTAGGCGAATGAATTTTCCCCATAAGAAATAATGGAAATCAAATTAATCCATGCAAGACACCCCAAAGTATGAAAAAAAAAATTTTTGCCACATGAAATATTAATTTTAATACACACAAACTGAAAAAGACATGCACAGTTACATGACACTTACCTTTATTGAAGATCTGGTGATGATTGATGGGATGGGAGGAGGGGAGAGTGTTGATGGTCTTAGTGTTTAGAAGGGGAATCCCCTTCCATTACGACTTGAGGTGTCGAGTCCTTTTCCGGGGTTACTTACCTTCTTCTTTTAATGCCACTAGAACCAGCTTGAGAGTCACTGGACTTCTGCCGCACAACATATCTGTCTATAGAGGTCTGTACCTCCCGTTCCTTCATAACATTCCTAAAGTGTTTCACAACATTGTCAGTGTACAGGTTGCCAACACGGCTTGCAGTAGCTATGTCAGGGTGATTTTCATCCATAAAGGTTTGCACTTTAAGCCACATTGCACAGATTTCCTTAATCTTTGAAGTAGGCAACTTCTTCAATTTCTCTCTCCCCTCCTCCGAAGCAGTTTCCTCAGGTCTGGCCTCTTGCTGTTGAAGTTGATCTAGCAGCTCGTCAGTGGTTAGTTCTTCATTGTCCTCCTCCACCAACTCTTCCACATCCTCCCTACTAACCTCCAACCCCAAGGACTTCCCCAATGCCACAATTGATTCCTCAACTGGCATATGCCTCTCAGGGTTAGCTTCAAATCCTTCAAAATCCCTTTTGTCTACACATTCTGGCCACAGTTTCTTCCAAGCAGAGTTCAAGGTCCTCTTAGTCACTCCCTCCCAAGCCTTACCTATAAGGTTTACACAATTGAAGATATTAAAGTGATCTCTCCAAAACTCTCTTAGTCAATTGAGTTTCTGAGGTCACTACAAAGCACCTTTCAAACAGAGCTTTTGTGTACATTTTTTTGAAGTTTGAAATGACCTGCTGGTCCATGGGCTGCAGGAGAGGAGTGGTATTAGGAGGCAAAAACTTCACCTTAATGAATTTCATGTCCCCATAAAGTCGCTCTGCCACGTCTGTAGAATGACCAGGGGCATTGTCTAACACCAGGAGGCACTTAAGGTCTAATTTCTTTTCAGTTAGGTAATTTTTCACATTGGGGGCAAATGCTTGGTGTAACCAGTCATATAAAATGTCCCTAGTGACCCATGCCTTGCTGTTTGCCCTCCACAGCACACACAAATTAGCCTTGAGGATATTCTTTTGCCTGAACGCTCTGGGAGTTTCAGAGTGATACACTAATAAAGGCTTCACTTTGCAATCACTACTAGCATTGGCACACATTAACAGAGTGAGCCTGTCTTTCATAGGCTTAATGTCCTGGGAGTGCCTTTTCCTCCTCAGTAATGTAGGTCCTGCTTGGCATTTTCTCGAAAACAGGCCTGTTTCGTCACAATTAAACACTTGTTCAGGTTTCAGTCCTTCACTGTCTATGTACTCCTTGAATTCCTGCACATATTTTTCAGCTGCTTTTTGGTCCGAACTGGCAGCCTCACCATGTCTTATCACACTATGTATGCCACTACGCTTCTTAAATCTCTCAAACCAACCTTTGCTGGCCTTAAATTCACTCACATCATCACTAGTTGCAGGCATTTTCCTAATTAAATCCTGATGCAACTTCCTAGCCTTTTCACTTATGATCGCTTGAGAGATGCTGTTTCCTGCTATCTGCTTTTCGTTTATTCACATTAATAACAGTCTCTCAACATCTTCTATCACTTGCGATCTGTGTTTCGAAAACAAAGTTGCACCTTTGGCAAGAACAGCTTCCATGATTGCCGTTTTCTTGGACACAATAGTAGCGATGGTTGATTGGGGTTTACTATACAACCTGGCCAGCTCGGAGACACGTACTCCACTTTCATACTTAGCAATGATCTCTTTCTTCATCGCCATAGTAATTCTCACCCTTATTCCTGTAGGGTTGGCACTAGAAGCTTTCTTGGGGCCCATGGTCACTTATTTTGCAGGTGAAATCACTAAAAATGCTGTAATAATACAAAATGTTCCGATCGTATGCGTGGATGTTACCGCGGAGGCTGGCTTGTAAACACTGGCACCCATGGAACATGTGAGGCTGGCTCAGGCCGCACATAGACGCGTCTCGGACGAATCGCGTTGAGCAAGTTTTTTAACGCTATGCGAGGCCAAATTTTAGCAATAAAATGTAATGCTAGGCGGATTTAACGTTATATGATGCCAACGTTAGGCGGGGGGCCACTTTACTTATATTTTAGGAAAACGATTAGTAAATGAGATGTAATAGAGGGCCTGCTGACAGCAGTTTGTTATACTATGTAATAGTAGAAACAAGGTTGATGAGCAGACTTCTGGATGTACATGTTTTTAGAGGGGCAGCAGATATATCAGGTCATTATTTAGTTGTAGCTACAGTAAGGGGTAGATGGTACAATGAGAATGTCATCGGGGAGTAAGAAAAATGAAAGTTTATTTATTGAACAACAAAGAAATTAAGGTAAAATATAAGGAACTGTTGGGAGAAAGATAGCCTAGTGCGAGTGTAGGTAATAAGGAAGAAGTCGAAGAGATATGAGGTAGATTTAGGAATGCAGTGTTAGTGTGCAGCAGAAGTTTGTGGATATAGGACGGTGGGTGCCGGAGGGAAGAGAAGGAATTGGTGAAATGACGAGGTAAAGGAAAAAAATCTTGCATATGAGAGATTTTTGCAAAGCTGAAGTGATGAGGAGAATTGAGTATATGGAGAGTAAAAGAGAGAGTACAAATTTGGCAAGGGAGTGTAAAAGGAGAGCAAATAAGGTAATGGATGAAGTTTTGATAAAAAAAAATTTGAAAATAAGAATGTTTTGGAGTGAGATTAATAAGGAAGGGTTGGGATATTTGCAGTTATGAACTGTAGTAATGGCAAGACTCTAGTAAGATAGTGATGGAGTGAGTGGTGATGAAACTGTTTCTTCTTTTACGGATCACCCTACCTTGGTGAGAGATGAACAGTGTTAAAAAAATTACAGTGGACCCTCACGTAACGGCGGCATCGTCTAACGCCAAAATCGGATAGCAGCACTTTTTTGCGTCAAAATTTTGGCTCGGCTAAAGCCCAAGAACTCGGTTAACCCTTTGACTGTTTCGGTCGTATATACTATAAGACTTACGAGCCACCGTGTTTGACGTATATATACTCATAAATTCTAGCGGCTTCAAATCAAGCAGGAGAAAACTGGTAGGCCCACATGTGAGAGAATGGGTGTGTGTGGTCAGTGTGCACTACATAAAAAAAATCCTGCAGCACACAGTGCATAATGAGGAAAAACTCCGGCCATTTCTGTTTTTAATTAAAATGCCGACTTTGTGGTCTATTTTCATACAGTATTTATGGTTGTACTCTCGTTTTCTTGGTCTCATACGATAGAATGGAAAACATATTATAGAAATAGACATGATTATGATTGGTTTTACCATGAAAAGAACCTTGAAAGGAGGGGAATGTTTGATTTTTGCCGATGTTCAAAAGTAAACACAAGCTATCATTTTCCAATAAATGTCCAAGTAGCCATTCTAATATGAAGTCATGAATGGGTTGACATTATTTATATAATTATTACAGTATTGCAGTGGTCTGCATAACAGTAAATCTTCTATTTTTTGTTTGAATAAAAATTCAAAATAGAAAGCAAGAGTAATATCAGAGGGGCCTGGAGACATGACTGATGAACAAAGAAAATGTTATTTTAGAGCCAGGAATGTCTGCATTGTTCATTCTTGACCCTATTTTGAAATTGTCATGTTTTTTAATTTTTGTGAAATTGGCCAAATTGCAAATTTCTGACCATGTTATTGGGTAGTTGAAATCGGTAAATGGGCAGTTTCTTGTACTCAATCGATAGAAAAAATGGAGTTCTAAAGAAATAGCTATGAGTTTGGTCGAATGGAATAATGGAATTAGCCGAAAATAGGGCTTAAAGTGGGCAAAATCGTCAATTTGTAAATATCACTTAGGTCGCTAACTTCGCGAGAGCGTAATTTCGTGAGTCTTCCATCAAATTTCGGGATAAGATTGTCTATCATTTCATAAGATTTTTTTTTGGAGGGGGGGGATTTGCGACACTAAGAGACATCCTCAGGATTTGGGTTTGCGACAGTCAAGGGGGTTAAGCCTTTCAGGGTCCAGAGGCCAAATTTCGAAGTGTGCACCAGTGTCCAAGAATTTTCAAAAAATAATTTTCTTATTTTTTCTTATGAAATGGTAGAGAATGTTTTTCTGAAAGCAATGAAGCAAAAAGTACGAAATTTGATGGAAAATTCACAAAATTATGCTCTCGCAAATTTTCTTGTGTCAATGATTTTTGTGCATCGGTGATTTGCCAACTCTGACTCCTATTTTAGGCCAATTACATTATTCCAGTCAACCAAATTCTTAGCTATTTCGCTAGTATTACTTCTATCGATTGAGCACAAGAATTCGCCAAGTCAACTGTTTCAACTACAAAATACAGTTATTGGAAATTGGTAATTTGGCCAATTTAATGCAAAGTTAAAAATACTCCAATTTCAAAATAGGGTCCAGAATAAACAATGCAGACATTCCTGGCACTAAACTAACATTTCCTCTGTTCATTAGTTAAGTTTTCAGGCTTTACTAATGAATTCTATTTTGATTTTTTATTCACATGATGAATTTTTATTCAAACCAAAAAATAGAAGATTTACTCTTATGCAATATTGTAATAATTGTATAAATAATATCACTACATTTGTGAATGTATATTAGACCCACCAGCAGGCGTGTGTTAGATGTGTGAGGTCATTTGTTTACTCTTGAACATCGGCAAAAATTTAACATTTCCGCTACTTTGAGCTCAGTTTCAACCCATTTCCAGTACTAAAACCAATCAAAATCATCTCTATTTCTGTAATATGTCTTCCATTCTATCAAATGAGACCAAGAAATCGCAAATACACCTATAAAAACATACGAAAAAACACTGCAAAGTTGCTTTTTTAACCCTTTCAGGGTCCGTCCCGTAGATCTACGGCTTTACGGTGAGTGTCCAAACCGTAGATCTACGCCATGAGCTCAGCTCACTCTGATAAACTGTGAGTGGTACATTTGGGCCTAGATATGAGAGAATACATCTATGTGGTATGTGTGCACCACATAAAACAGATCCTGCAGCACACTGTGTATAATGAGAGAAAAAAAATGAAATCATGATTTTTCGATTAAAACAGCAACTTTGCAGTGTTTTTTCGTATGTTTTTTATAGTTGTATTTGCGATTTCTTGGTCTCATTTGATAGAATGGAAGACATATTACAGAAATAGAGATGATTTTCATTGGTTTTAGCACTGGAAATGGCTTGAAACTGAGCTCAAAGTAGCGGAAATGTTAAATTTTTGCCGATATTCAAGAGTAAACAAACGACCTCACACGTCTAATTCACGTCAGCTGGTGGGTCTAATATACATTCACAAATATGGTGATGATATTTATATAATTATTACAGTATTGCATAACAGTAAATCTTCTATTTTTTGGTGTGAATAAAAATTCATTATGTGAATAAAAAATCAAAATGGAATTTATTTGTAAAGCCTCAAAACATAACTAATGAACAGAGGAAATGTTAGTTTAGTGCCAGGAATGCCTACATTGTTTATTCTGGACCCTATTTTGAAATTGGAATATTTTGAACTTTGTGTTAAATTGGCCAAATTAACAATTTCCGATCACTTTATTTTGTAGTTGAAACAGTTGACTTGGCGATTTCTTGTGCTCAGTCGATAGAATAGAAGTAATACTAGTGAAATAGCTAAGAATTTGGTTGATTGGAATAATGTAATTGGCCTAAAATGGGAGTCAAAGTCGGCAAAATCGCCGATTCGTGAACATCGCTGACACATCAAAATTCGCGAGAGCATAATTTCGTCAATTTTCCACCAAATTTCGTACTTTTTGTTTTATTACCTTCACAAAAAGATTCTCTACGATTTCATAAGAAAAAATAACAAATTTTTTTTTTTTAAATTCTTGGACACTGGTGCGTGACTCCAGATTTGGGCCTTGGACCCTGAAAGGGTTAATAGAAAATTATGGTCTCAGTTTTTTTTCTCTCGTGCACTATGTGCTGCAGGATTTGTTTTATGTGGTGCACACATACCACATACATGTATTCTCTCAAATCAAGGCCAAAATTTAACGCTCACAGCTTATCAGAGTGAGCTGAGCTCATGATGTAGATCTACGGTTTGGACCCTCAACGTAAAGCCGTAGATCTATGGGACGAACCCTCAAGGGGTTAAGGACATTCGTCCCGTACGTGTCCACGCGGCCTGAGCCCATGTACAGGTAGTGTGCCATTGTTTACAAGCCAGTGAGGATGATTCAATGCATACATGTGATACATTTTGTATTATTCCATTGTTTTTAGTGCTTGTAACTGCTAAATAAGCCACCATGGGCCCAAAGAAAGCTTCTAGTGCCAGTCCTGTGGTAAAGAAGGAAAAAAACAATAGAATTAAAAAAAAAACTCGTAGCAAAGTACCAAAGTGGAGGAGGAAGAGAGAGGGGAGAATGTGCCTTTTGGAGTGAATCAGTGATTCTACGATATGTACAGTACTAAAGCAGCAGATATCAATAAGGGCTATAGTGCCAGCCAGCGATGAAGTGTAAAATTAACAGTGTAGCAAGCAAGTTAAGCGAGTAAGCAATAGAAAAACGACACAAAAGTAACTCTCCAATGTTGTTTAATGTGTATAGGGCCGCTGAACATACACCGGCCTGCTACACATCTTCCACCACCCTAAACCTCTGCCAGCATCTTTTCCATCAGACTAACTAATTAAGCTAACATCTCCAAGGTAAGTGTAAATATAAAAATGTAAGTATAAAAGTAAATATAAGTGTAAGTATAAAAGGACCCCAATGGAAATACGTGTCACTCTGACTTTTTTGGGTTATCCTAGGTACTTTACACTTATGCTGCTATGTATGATAATCTATGTATATAACTGAATTTGTGTAACCTGAATAAACTTACTTATTTATAAATTAAAATGTAAATCTTTCTTATTTATAAATTAAAATGTAAATCTTTCTTATTTATAAATTAAAATGTAAATATTTCTTCTTTCAACACACCGGCCATATCCCACCGAGGCGGGGTGGCCCAAAAGGAAAAATGAAAGTTTCTCCTTTTACATTCAGTAATATATACAGGAGAAGGGGTTACTAGCCCCTCGCCCCTGGCATTTTAGTCGCCTCTTACAACACACATGGCTTACGGAGGAAGAATTCTGTTCCACTTCCCCACGGAGGTAAGAGGAAATAAACAAGAACAAGAACTAGTAAGAAAATAGAAGAAAACCCAGAGGGGTGTGTATAATATGCTTGTACATGTATGTGTAGTGTGACCTAAGTGTAAGTAGAAGTAGCAAGACATACCTGAAACCTTGCATGTTTATGAGACAGAGAAATGGACACCAGCAATCCTACCATCATGTAAAACAATAACAGGCTTTCGTTTTACACTCACTTGACAGGATGGTAGTACCTCCCTGGGTGGTTGCTGTCTACCAACCTACTACCTACAATGTAAATATTTCTTATATGTAAATTAAAATGTAAATATTTCTTATTTATAAATTACATACATTGTTTAAGTGTGAATAGTGGTGGTGGGTTCTGCTGGTGCCTTCACCACCACTACCACCACAATGTACAGCTTCTCAGTGGCCCTTATAAACCCAACACCACCACCACTTAATCCTCACATACATTATGACATATTTTATTCATTCTAGACTATGTATCATGTTTCTATGTTATTTATATTGCTCATTATGTCATATTAGATGAAGTATGATAAATAAATAAGCAGTAGAGATATTAGCATCATATTGAAGCATAATAAACTCGCCTTCCTCTTACCTCCTACTTGTCTTCCATACACCAACAAGAGTCAATAAAGGTAAATATGATGTAAAATGTTCATTTATCCATTTTATTAGTGCTTTATATTTATTCGTCATTGTTTTCTTTATGTACAGTGGACCCTCAACCAACGGCTTTAATCCATTCCAGGGAGCTAGCCTTTAGTCGAATTAATTTTCCCCATAAGAAATACATGTAATGGAAATAGAATTAATCTGTTCCAGACCTCCAAAAGTGTTAAACAAAATAATTTTTTTTACATGAACTATACATTTCCCTACACAGAAATGAATGGTACATGCAGAATAAACTAATTAAATGCATTTACCTTTATTATGGAGTTGTTGATGAGTGATGTGCCAGCTTCAGGGAAAATTCAGATTTTTCTATTGTTTGGAAGGGGAATTCCCTTCCATAAAAACTTCAGGTACCAAGTCCTTTGGTGGGGTTACCTCCCTTCTTGGTTTTTTAATGCCACTAGGACCAGCTTGAGAGTCACTGGACCCCTGTCGCACAAAATATCTGTCCAGAGAGCTCTGTTTCTCACGTGCCCTTAGGATTTCCCTAAAATGGGACACAAGTGTCATTGCACATGTTGCCAATATGGCTTGCAACAGCTGTGACAGGATAAAATTCATCCATAAATGCTTGCACCTTCGTAAACATTGTACACATTTCCTTAATCCTTGATAAAGGCAATTTCCTCCGTCTCTCTTCCTCCTGCTCTGAAGCACATTCCTGAGCTCTGATCTGTTGCTGTTGCACATCAGCACTTACAGAGCTGCAGTGGTTAGTTCTTCATCATTGTTCTGCACCAACTCTTCCACATCCTCACCACAAACCTCCAACCCCCATGGACTTTCCCAATGACACAATAGCTTCCACAACTGGCATAGGCTCCTGAGGGTTAGCCCCAAACCCTTCAAAATCTGTCTCTCTTGTACACATTCTGGCCACAGTTTCCTCCAAGCAGAGTTCAAAGTCCTGCAAGTCACTCCCTCCCAAGCCTTACCTATAAGGTTTATGCAACTGAGGATATTGAAGTGATATTTCAAAAACACTCAGGGTCAGTTCAGTGTCTGAGGTCACTTCAAAGCACTTTTGAAACACTGCTTTTGTGTAGAGTTTTTTGAAGTTTGAAATGACCTGCTGGCCCATGGGCTGGAGGAGAGGAGTTGTATTAGGAGGCAAAAACTTCACTTTAACGAAGCTAAACTCCCCTGCAATTTGCTCTTGCAAGTCATGAGGATGAGCAGGAGCATTGTCCATTAACAGGAGGAACTTAAGTGACAATTTCTTTTCCAGGAGGTAATTTTTCACAGTGGGGCCAAACACATCATAAAACCAGTCCATGAACATTTCCTCATTGACCCATGCCTTACTGTTTGATCTCCACATCACACACAAATTACCCTTGATATTGTTTTTCTTGAACACACTGGGAGATTCAGAGTGATAGACCAATAAAGGTTTCACTTTGCAATCACCACTAACATTACTACACAACATGAATGTCAGCCTGTCTTTCATGGGCTTATGTCCTGGCAGTGCCTTTTCCTCCTGAGTAATGTAGGTCCTGTTTGGCATTTTCTTCCAGAACAGACCTGTTTCGTCACAATTAAACACTTGTTCAGGTTTTAAGTTTTCAGTCTCTGTGTACTCCTTAAAGTCCTGCACATATTTTTCAGCTGCTTTTTTGTCTGAACTGGCAGCCTCACCATGCCTTATCACACTGTGTATGCCACTATGATTCTTAAATCTCTCAAACCAGCCTTTGCTGGCCTTAAATTCATCAATATCATCACTATTTTGAGGCATTTTCTTAATGAGATCATCATGCAACTGCCTTGCCTTTTCACATATTATTGATTGAGACACACTATCTCCTAATAATTTTTTTTTTGTTGATCCACACCAACAACAGTCTCTCCACCTCTTCAGTTATTTGCGATCTCCGTTTTGAAAACTTACTTGCACCTTTTGCAACAATAACTTCCTTGATAGCCCTTCTGTTCACCAAGATAGTAGTGATGGTTGAATGGAATTTGTTATATAGCCTTTCCAACTCAGACATATGCACTCCACTTTCATATTTTTCAATAATCTCTTTTTTCATTTCCATAGAAATTCTCACCTTTTTATAAATAACAAAAAGGCACAATACCGTGACTGGAACGATACACAAATAACCCGCACATAAAAGAGAGAAGCTTACGACGACGTTTCGGTCCGACTTGGACCATTGACAAAGTCACACTAACAGAGGTGGAGCAGGACGGCTATATATAGGCAGGAAGAGGTGGAGGTAGTAGTAGTAGTAGTAGTAGTACAAGAATTGTATATAATACCGACAGGATGAAATGACACATGCACAACACCCGGGCATCCCCACCGTAGACGTTTCGCCATCCAGCCAGCCACTGGATGGCGAAACGTCCACAACAAAGACAACCAGACGCTGCACATGTCTTAATTAAGACACATGTGCAGCGTCTGGTTGTCTTTGTTGTGGACGTTTCGCCATCCAGTGGCTGGCTGGATGGCGAAACGTCTACGGTGGGGATGCCCGGGTGTTGTGCATGTGTCATTTCATCCTGTCGGTATTATATACAATTCTTGTACTACTACTACTACTACTACTACTACTACTACTACTACCTCCACCTCTTCCTGCCTATATATAGCCATCCTGCTCCACCTCTGTTAGTGTGACTTTGTCAATGGTCCAAGTCGGACCGAAACGTCGTCGTAAGCTTCTCTCTTTTATGTGCGGGTTATTTGTGTATCTCACCTTTTTTACCACTGGCTTGGCACTAGAGGCTTTCTTAGGGCCCATGGTGGCTTATTTAGCCGTTACAAGCACTAAAAACACTGGAATACAGTGACCCCCCGGTATTCGATATTAATCCGTTCCTGAGAGCTCATCGAATACCGAAAATATCGAAAAGCGAATCAAATTTCCTCATAAGAAATAATGGAAATCAAATTAATCCGTGCAAGACACCCAAAAGTATGAAAAAAAAAAATCTTACTACATGAAATATTAAGTTTAATGCTATAGAATAATTACAATAACAATAAAATAATTGACACTTACCTTTAATGAAGATCTGGTGATGATTGATGGGATGGGAGGAGGGGAGAGGTGTTAGTGTTTAGAAGGGGAACCCCCTTCCATTAGGACTTGAGGTAGCCAGTCCTTTTCCGGGGTTACTTCCCTTCTTCTTTTAATGCCACTAGGACCAGCTTGAGAGTCACTGGATTTCTGTCGCACAACATTTTTGTCCATAGAGGCCTGTACCTCCCGTTCCTTCATAACATTCCTAAAGTGTTTCACAACATTGTCAGTGTAATAGTCACCAGCATGGCTTGTAATAGCTATGTTAGGGTGATTGTCTTCAAAAAAGGTTTGCACTTCAAGCCACATTGCACACATTTCCTTAATCTTTGTAGTAGGCAACTCCTTCAATTTCTCTCTCCCCTCCTCCGAAGCAGTTTCCTCAAGTGTGGCCTCTTGCTGTTGAAGATGATATAGCAGCTCATCAGTGGTAAGTTCTTCATTGTCCTCCTCCACCAACTCTTCCACATCCTTCCTACTAACGTCCAACCCCCAAGGACTTCCCCAATGCCACAATGGATTCTTCAACTGGCATAGGATTCTCAGGGTTAGCCTCAAATCCTTCAAAATCCCTTTTGTCTACACATTCTGGCCACAGTTTTTTCCAAGCAGAGTTCAAGTCCTCTTAGTCACTCCCTCCCAAGCCATACCTATAAGGTTTATACAATTGAGGATATTAAGGCGATCCTTCCAAAACTCTTTTAGAGTCAGTTGAGTTTCTGTGGTCACTACAAAGCACTTTTGAAACATAGCTTTTGTGTACAGTTTCTTGAAGTTGGAAATGACCTGCTAGTCCATGGGCTGCAGGAGAGGAGTGGTATTAGGAGGCAAAAACTTGGCCTTAATGATGCTCATATCCCCAGAAAGTCACTCCGCCAAGTCTGTAGGTTGACCAGGGGCATTGTCTAATACCAGGAGGCACTTAAGGTCTAATTTCTTTTCAATTAGGTAATTTTTCACAGTGGGGGCAAATGCAAGGTGTAACCAGTCATAGAAAAAGTCCCTAGTGACCTATGCTTTACTGTTTGCCCTCCACAGCACACACAAATTAGCCTTGACATTGTTTTTCCTGAACACTTTGAGAGTTTCAGAGTGATACACCAATAAAGGCTTCACTTTGCAATCACCACTAGCATTGGTACACATCAACAGAGTAAGCCTGTCTTTCATAGGCTTATGTCCTGGGAGTGCCTTTTCCTCCTGAGTAATGTACGTCCTGCTTGGCATTTTCTTCCAAAACAGGCCTGTTTCGTCGCAATTAAGCACTTGTTCAGGTTTCAAGTTTTCACTGTCTATGTAATCCTTGAGTTCCTTCACATATTTTTCAGCTGCTTTTTGGTCTGAGCTGGCAGCCTCACCATGCCTAATCCCACTATGTATGCCACTACGATTCTTAAATCTTTCAAGCCAACCTTTGCTGGCCTTAAATTCACTCACATCAGCACTAGTTGCAGGCAATTTCTTTACCAAATCGCCATGCAACTGCCTAGCCTTTTCACAAATGATCACTTGAGAGATGCTATCTGTTTTTCATTTGTCCACACCAATAACAGTCTCTCAACATTTTCTAACACTTGCGGTCGCTGTTTCGTAATCACAGTTGCACCTTTTGCAAGAACAGCTTCGTTGATTGCCGTTTTCCTGGTCACTATAGTAGAGATGGTTGATTGGGGTTTATTATACAACCTGACCAGCTCCGACACACGCACTCCACTTTCGTACTTTGCAATTATCTCTTTCTTCATTTCAATAGTTATTAGTACCTTTTTTCTCGAAGGGTTGGCACTAGAAGCTTTCTTGGGGCCCATGGTGACATATTTTGCAGAAACAAGCACCAAAAACAGTGATAATGTGGAATGTACCAAATGTATCCTTAGATTCGCACACACTGGCAGGCTTGTAAACACTGGCACACACGGGGCAGTTCAGACCACACATGGACACATCTCGTACGAATCGTATCGAATACTGGGTTTTCGATCGGATACCAAGGCAAAATTTTTGAGATATAATGCATCAAATACTGGATTTATCGAATACCGATGCCATCGAATACCGGGGGTCCACTGTAAAATAAAATAGAGTAGGGCCCAGCTTTACTGCGTTTCGCTTTACGGTGTTCCGCTAATACGGCCATTTCAAATTATGACCAAAACTCATTATACGGCTCCCCCCACCTGACTTTCTAATACGGTCACCGCACCCCACCCGGTTTGTTTACATTCACTGTGAGATCTGTAAGCACTAAGTCTCTCCATTATGTCTGGAAACTCCAGAATTTCAAGTGTTTTTAAAAGTTATTTCATATTTTCTATACAGTAGGGCCCCACTTATTTAGCGGGTTAGGTTCCAGGCTGTCGCCGGAAAGCAGACATCGCCGGAAGGCAGAACTCCATTTTTTCCATTTATAAATGCAAATAAATGCCAGACAACAAGTTTACACTAAACTATATTATGTTAGTAATAGGACTAGGCATTAAAAACACACAAAGTAAAATACAGTCACAGTAAATTCATTACTTATCTTAAAGTATTTGTAATCTTAATGTAGGGAGAGAGGTGAGTGGTATTTATTTGTTGGAAGTCAGGTGCAGGTAGCCCAGGTGTAGGTAGCCCTGGCTCCCAGTCTCATACTTAATATACGATATTTAAAACATCCCAGAGAGGTAAAATACACATACAGTACATTCATTATTTACCTTAAAATATGTGTAGTCTTAATATAGGAAGAGAGGTGAGTAGTATTTATTTGTATAAAGTCAGTGTAGGTAGCCGGTAGGTGTAGCCTGGGCTACACCTACCGGCTACCTACACTGTGGCCCAGAGCCATATTATTAACATCGACATGCCTTGTTCACTGAATTTAATCATTTCTAACAACTACCTTTAGATGCCATCATAAACGAAGGTAGAAGTAATGAATAATTCATGCCGAAAATTGTAAACAAAAGCGGAGTGGGGGAGTGGCTGGGCCAAACGCAGATTCATACACGTTTTCTCTGATGACTGAACAGAGAAAACGTAATGTTGTCCCTCCACCCGGCTCCACAAGTATTATTATCAGAGCATATAAAATATGCAATAAATGCCAGACAACAAGTTTACACTAACTTATATTAAGTTAGCAATAGAAATAGGCATTAAAAACACAATAAAAGGTAAGATACACACAGAGTACTTATTACTTACTTTAAAATATTAATATTAATGTGTGAGAGGTGAATGGCAGGGTGTTTATTGAATAAAATCAGAATGGCACACCATCATCCTCTAACTTGGCACTTAACCCTTTGAGGGTTTCGGCCGTACTAGTACGGCTTACGACCCAGGGTTTTTGACGTACTAGTACGCCTAAATTCCAGTGCCTTCAAATCTAATGAGAGAAAGCTGGTATGCCTACATATGAAAGAATGGGTCTATGTGGTCAGTGTGCACAGTATAAAAAAAATCCTGCAGCACACAGTTCGTAATGAGAAAAAAAAAACTTTGACCGTGTTTTTGGAATAAAACAGCGACTTTGCACTGTATTTTCGTATGGTATTTATCGTTGTATTCTAGTTTTCTTGGTCTCATTTCATAGAATGGAAGACATATTACAGAAATGGAGGTGATTTTGACTGGCTTTACAATGAAAAGTACCTTGAAATTGAGCGCAAAGTAGCAGAAATGTTAGATTTTTTATCAGAGTTCAAAAGTAAACAAATCATGCCAAGCGTCCAATACACGTCAACTGGTGAGTCTAATATTCTTTCACAAGTGCGCTGATATTATTTATACCATTTCTACAGTAGTGCAGTAGTCTGCATAACAGTAAATCTTCTATTTTTTGTAAGAATAAAAATTCAAAGTGGAAAGCCAAAGAAATATAAAAGAGGCCTGGGGATGTGACTAACGAACAGAACTTGTTATTTTAGTGCCAGGAATGTCTTTTTTGTTTATTCTGGACCCTATTTGGAAATTGGCATCTTTTGAAATTTGTGTGAAATTGGCAAAATTGCTAAATTCTGACCACTTTATTGGATGGTTGAAATTGGTAAATGGGTGGTTTCTTGTACTCATTCGATAGAAAAAATGGAGTTCTAGCGAAATAGTTATGATTTTTGTCGACTAGTACATTGGAATTGGTCGAAAATAGGGCTCAAAGTGGGCAAAATCGCCGATACATAAACATCGTCAAGACCGCTAACTTCGCGAGAGCATAATTCCGTAAGTTTTCCATCAGATTTCATACTTTTGGTGTCATTATGATCGGGAAAAGATTCTCTATCTTTTCATGAGAATTTTTTTTTTTTTTTTTTTTTTTTTTTTTTTTTAAATTTGGCCGACCATGAGAACAAGTTTCGGAGAGGGCCTGTCGACCCTCTAAGGGTTAAAGCAAGAGGCTTATGACTTCTCTTTTTATTACAGCTAACCTTACATGCCATCGTCAGTGAGAGCCAACTAATTAACAAAAGAGTAAACGAGAGAGTTGAGACAATGTAAGAACACAAACTGAACAGGTAGTGGACGATCACTTGATCAGGCGAAATAAATGCGTATTAATATGTGTCTACTTTTAGTTCATTCACGTCCGTTTGTAAGAGTTTGTAAAACATTTACCTCAATATTTTTTTTACTTTAATAATAATTACCTCACAATACAAATACTCTTACATTGTGTACAAGTTGTACAAGTTAGTTCAGAATAAACAAACAGCAACACACCATTTTTAGAGTGAATGAAGATAATATTAATAATAATGATAATAATAATATTATTATTAGTATTAATATTATTATTAATATTAATAATAATTTATTATAAAAAGCACTAAACCTGGCCTGGTCACAGACCGGGCCGCGGGGGCGTTGACCCCCGAAACTCTCTCCAGGTAAACTCCAGGTAAACCCACAAGGGTCGTGAATTGCTATACATAGAGTAAAGGCATACGAAAAGAATATTTTTCTACAGTTACCCCCCAGTGTTTGACTAGAGAAAACGTAATTCTTCCGACACCACCTACACAGCTGCTTTGTAAACAAATCTCATATTAACATCAATTTTTATTCTGAGTGTATGTATCATGTTTATATGCTATGTAATGGGTTTCATATATAATTTTCAGGAAAATATCATAGATGGATTAATGAAAATGCCTATATTGATGTAAAATAAGACGGTGTGCCCAAGAGTGATTAATATTACGTAGTATTGGCGTCATGAGCAGAGAGAGACTTAGCGATTTTAATATGTACCTGCACACCAGCACAGTGTGTAAGTATATTTAGGTACAGGCACACATAAGTATAATTATCAGAGTACATATAAAATATGCAGTAACTTTAAAACACTTGAAATTTTGGAAAGTTTCCTGAAATAATAGATGTGGTCACAGAAAATGTAAACAAACCAGGTGGGGGGGCGCCGTATTTAAAAAACCGCTTGCCGTATAGCAAATTTTGGTCATAATTTGACATCGCCATATTAGCAGAACGCCATAAGGTGAAACGCCGTAAAGCGGGGCCTTACTGTATACTCTGATAATAATACTTACAAAGAACTTTGTCCTTGAAAGCAAAGAGGGGAATGTATGAGAGTATAGTTTTACCAACGCTCTTATATGGGTGTGGAGCATGGGTGATGAATGTTGCAGTGAGGAGAAGGCTGGAGGCAGTGGAGATGTCATGTCTGAGGGCAATGTGTGGTGTGAATATAATGCAGAGAATTTGTAGTTTGGAAGTTAGGAGGAGGTGCGGGATTACCAAAACTGTTGCCCAGAGGGCTGAGGAAGGGTTGTTGAGGTGGTTCGGACATGTAGAGAGAATGGAGCGAAACAGAGTGACTTCAAGAGTGTATCAGTCTGTAGTGGAAGGAAGGCAGGGTAGGGGTCGGCCTAGGAAAGGTTAGAGGGAGGGGGTAAAGGAGGTTTTGTGTGCGAGGGGCTTGGACTTCCAGCAGGCATGCGTGAGCGTGTTTGATAGGAGTGAATGGAGACAAATGGTTTTTAATACTTGACGTGCTGTTGGAGTGTGAGCAAAGTAACATTTATGAAGGGGTTCAGGGAAACCGGCAGGCCGGACTTGAGTCCTGGAGATGGGAAGTACAGTGCCTGCACTCTGAAGGAGGGGTGTTAATGTTGCAGTTTAAAAACTGTAGTGTAAAGCACCCTTCTGGCAAGACAGTGATGGAGTGAATGATGGTGAAAGTTTTTCTTTTTCAGGCCACCCTGCCTTGGTGGGAATCGGCCAGTGTGATAATAAAATAAAAATAATAACCTATACTTAACCCTTTGAGGGTCGACAGGCCCTCTCCGAAACTCGTTCTCAGGGTCGGCCAAATTTAAAAAAAAAAAAAATTATTTTCTCTTATGAAAAGATAGAGAATCTTTTCCCGATCATAACGACACCAAAAGTTTGAAATTTGATAGAAAACTTACGGAATTATGCTCTCGCAAAGTTAGCGGTCTCGGCGATGTTTACGGATCGGCGACTTTGCCCACTTTGAGCCCCATTTTCGGCCAATTTCACTGTACTAGTCGACAAAAAACATGAATATTTCGCTAGAACTCCATTTTTTCTATCGAATGGGTGCAAGAAACCACCCATTTATAAATTCAACTATCCAGTACAGTGGTCAGAATTTAGCAATTTTGCCAATTTCACACAAATTTCAAAAGATGCCAATTTCGGAATAGGGTCCAGAATAAACAAGAAAGACATTCCTGGCACTAAAATGACATTTCCTCTAGTCATTAGTCACGTCTCAAGGCCCCTCTTATATTCTTTTGCTTTCCACTTTGAATTTTTATTCTCACAAAAAATATAAGATTTACTGTTATGCAGACTACTGCATTAGTGTAAAAAATGGTATAAATATTATTGGTGCACTTGTGAAAGAATATTAGACTCACCAGTTGACGTGTATTGCACGCTTGGCACGATTTGTTTACTTTTGAAGTTTGGTAAAAATCGAACATTTCTGCTACTTTGAGCTCAATTTCAAGGCACCTTTCATTGTAAAACCAGTCAAAATCATCTCAATTTCAGTAATATGTCTTTCATTCTATAAAATGAGACCAAGAAAACTAGAATACAACAATAAATACTATACGAAAATACACTGCAAAGTCGCTGATTTATTAAAAAAAAATGGAAAAAGTTTTTTTTTTTTTCATTATGCACCGTGTGCTGCAGGATTTTTTATAGACTGTGCACACTGACCACATAGACCCATTCTTTCATATGAAGGCCTACCAGCTTTCTCCCACTAGATTTGAGGTCGCTAGAATTTATGAGTACTAGTACGTCAAAAACCCCTACGCGTAAGACGTACTAGTACGACGAAAACCCTCAAAGGGTTAAATAAGCTTACATACTGTGCTGGCGTGCAGGTACACATTAAAATCAGTGAGAGTCTCTTATATCTCGAGACGTCATATTAGTAATGATGATAATAATCACCGAGTTTCACTAAATGTCATATATTACGGTAATATACACATTTTCATTAATCCATCTATGATATTTTTTCAAAATTATATAATAAACATGCTGCGTAACATATAAAGATGATAAATACATCCCACAGTAGAATAAATAAACATAAATATGAGATGTGGTAGCAGACGACTTGCACAAGTGATGCCATATTAGAAATAATAATAATAATAATCACCGAGTCTCATTAAATGTCGTATATTACGTTAATATACACATTTTCATTAATCCATCCATGATATTTTTTTCAAAATTATATAATAAACACGGTACATAACATAAAATGATGATAAATACACCCCACAATAGAATAAATAAACATAAATATGAGATGTGGTAGCCAGGTAACTTGTACAAGTGACGGCAAGAATAACATTTTCTCTAGTCTAACATAAGAGAAATGTGTTACTGGGGGTAACTGTGGAAAATTATTCTTTCGTATGTATGTAAGTAATTTTATTCAGGTATACACAAATACAGTTACATAGATTATCATACATAACAGCATATGTGTAGAGAACCTAGGATAACCCAAAAAAGTCAGTGACTTACTTCCACTGCCTTCACTCAGAGCGTCATTTCTTTTAAAAATGGTGTTACACGAGAATGGGAGTGTTCTTCTTTATTTATTCTACTGTATCAGTGTAGAGACAACTTGTACACAAGCCAGACGTGTACACTTTGTTTGTTTACAAAACTTACGTTCGCTTGGTTTGTTTACATAACTCTGTGCCTGTCCTCCCTCATGTACTCATTCTCTCTCTCTCTCATTTATTCGTTTTATCTTGTTTACTCACCCCTGACCCTACATTAACCCTTTCAGGGTCCGTCCCATAGATCTACAGCTTTACGGTGAGTGTCCAAACCGTAGATCTACGCCATGAGCTCAGCTCACTCTGATAAACTGTGAGTGGTACATTTGGGCCTAGATATGAGAGAATACATCTATGTGGTATGTGTGCACCACATAAAACAGATCCTGCAGCACACTGTGTATAATGAGAGAAAAAAACTGAAATCATGATTTTTCGATTAAAACAGCGAATTTGCAGTGTTTTTTCGTATGTTTTTTATAGTTGTATTTGCGATTTCTTGGTCTCATTTGATAGAATGGAAGACATATTACAGAAATAGAGATGATTTTGATTGGTTTTAGCACTGGAAATGGCTTGAAACTGAGCTCAAAGTAGCGGAAATGTTAAATTTTTGCCGATATTCAAGAGTAAACAAACAACCTCACACATCTAATACACGTCAGCTGGTGGGTCTAATATACATTCACAAATATGGTGATGATGTTTATACAATTATTACAGTATTGCATAACAGTAAATCTTCTATTTTTTGGTGTGAATAAAAATTCATTGTGAATAAAAAATAAAAATGGAATTTATTTGTAAAGCCTCAAAATGTAACTAATGAACAGAGGAAATGTTAGTTTAGTTCCAGGAATACCTACATTGTTTATTCTGAAGCCTATTTTGAAACTGGAATATTTTGAACTTTGTGTTAAATTGGCCAAATTAACAATTTCCGATCACTTTATTTTCTAGTTGAAACAGTTGACTTGGCGATTTCTTGTGCTCAATCGATAGAATAGAAGTAATACTAGTGAAATAGCTAAGAATTTGGTTGATTGGAATAATGTAATTGGCCTAAAATGGGAGTCAAAGTCGGCAAAATCGCCGATTCGTAAATATCGCTGACACATCAAAATTCGCAAGAGCATAATTTCATCAATTTTCCACCAAATTTCGTACTTTTTGTTTTATTACCTTCACAAAAAGATTCTCTACGATTTCATAAGAAAAAATAACTTTTTTTTTTTTGAAAATTCTTGGACACTGGTGCGTGACTTCAGATTTTGGCCTTGGACCCTGAATGGGTTAAGACTACAAATATTTTAAGGTAAGTAATGAGTGAACTGTATATGCATTTTATTGCTCTGGGATGCTTAAATATCATAGAATATATGTGTGGGAGGGTTGGCCTGGTATGGTAGTCTGGCTGACTACCATACATACCACACTTGATTTTTTACAATAAATACTACTTGTCTCACCCTAGATTAAGACTATAAATACTTTAAGGTAAATAATGAGTGCACTATGTGTGTATTGTAGTTTTTTATTGTTTTTTGATGCCTAGTTCTATTGCTAACTTAATATATGTTAGTGTAAACTTATCTAGTATTTGTATGCATTTATAAGGGGGAAAAAAGGGTGTTCCACTTTACGGCGGTAACCTGGAACCCTACCTGCCATATAAGTGGGGCCCTACTGTACGTATATCGCAGGTACACATAGAATCGACCACAATGGCTTGTAAACATTGGCACACTGAGTCTTGGAGTGGCTGGGCCCGCTTAGGCCGCACTCCGGTCGCATGGACACGTTCGGGACGAAAGCTGTTAGATGAGTTTTTCGCCATTGGTAGAGCCATTTTTTTTATGCCAAAGAATGCCGTTAGATGAATTTGTCATTAGTCGATGCTGCCATTGGTCGGGGGTCCACTGTATATCTATATTTAATCTTTAAAAATAAAATTTTTTTATTAATATACTTATGGCTGTCGGAAACGGATTAATTGGATTTCCAGTACTATTTCTTTTTGGGAAAATTAATTCGGATAACAGCAAAATCTTTTAAAGGCAAGCTCTCTGGAACGGATTAATGCCGTTACCCGAGGGTCCACTTTAAGTTAAGGAACCCTAGGAAAAAAATGGATTAACCCTTAAACTGTCCAAACGTAGTTCTATGTTTTCACTGCCAGTGCTCCAAATATTTTGATTTTTTCTTTTTTTCTTTAACCCTTCGAGGGTCCAGAGGCCAAATCTCAGAGTGAACAGCCAGGGTCCAAGAATTTTTCAAAAAAAAAAAAAAATTATTTTTTATGAAATGGTAGAGAATCTTTTTCTGTAGGTAATAAAGGAAAAAGTACGAAATTTGATGGAAATTTGACAGTTACGCTCTTGCGAATTTTGATGCATCAGCGATATTTACGCATCGGCGATTTTGCCAACTCTGACTCCCATTTTAGGTTAATTACATTATTCCAGTCAACCAAATTCTTGGCTATTTTGCTAGTATTGCTTCTATTTTATCAATTGTGCACAAGAAATCGCTCAGCTAACTGTTACAATTACCCAATAAAGTGATTGGAAATTTGTAAATTGGCCAATTTAACACAGTTCAAAATATTCCAATTTCAAAATAGGGTTCAGAATAAACAATCCAGACATTCCTGGCACTAAACTAGCATTTCCTGTGTTTGTTAGTTACATTTTCAGGCTTTACAAATGAATTCCTTATCGATTTTTTATTCACATAATGAATTTTTATTCACACCAAAAAAAATAGAAGATTTAGTTTTATGCAATATTGTAATAATTGTATAAATAATATCAGCACATTCGTGAATACATAATAGACCCACCAGCTGACTCGTATTAGACACATGATATTTGTTTGCTCTTGAACATCGGCAAAAATTGAACATTTCCACTACTTTGAGCTCAGTTTCAAGCCATTTTCAGTACTAAAACCAATCAAAATCATCTCTGTTTCTATAATATATTCCATTCTATCAAATGAGACCAAGAAATTGCAAATACAACTGTAAAAAACACATGAAAGAAAACTGCAAAGTCGCTGTTTTACTCCAAAATTACATTGCCGTTTTTTCTCTCATGCACTGCATGCTGCAGGATTTGTTTTGTGTGGTGCACACTTACCACAGATGTGTTCTCTCATGTCCAGGCCCCAATTTACTGCTCACAGGTTATCTAAGTGAGCTGAACTCATGGCGTAGGTGTACGGTTTTGACCCTGGCTTCAAAGCCGTACATCTACGGCACGGACCCTGAAAGGGTTAATTAGAGAGGGCAATTTTCTGTGTGTAATAAGACCAAAAAGAAAATTTAATATCAGTATTTACTGCGATATAAGACATGGAGTCCTGCCACTTGCAGAAGTATTGCCGATATACCTTTTTTTCGTTTTTATTTTATTTTATATAATTTTTATGTTCTGATAATTACAATTTATAATAGTTCTTGTGATTTCATAGCCAGTATTTGTTATGGCACTAATATTAGGTACTGAAATAGTACTCAGTCACAAACACTCCTACAGGTGAACATTTTCACCTACCTTGGCTATTTACTATTGTTTAGAAATATGTGCAAAGTATTTATAGGTCCCAGCAGTATTTTAGACATGATGGAATATATATGAAACTCCTTGAAGCATAGTGTAAGACAAGTGTCACTCCACTGCTGACAGTGCAGCAGTGGAGTGACACTTGATGATCGAACACTGCTGCAGGGATCCCTGGCTTTATTTGTTTTCAGTGTAACCCATAAACATGTCTGTTTGTCTAGCTTTGTCTGCTCATCTGTCTTTCTGTCTGCCTGTGTGTGTGTGTGTGTGTGTGTCTGTCTCTGTCTGTCTGTCTGTCTGTCTGTCTTTAACACCTGAAACTATAGCTCAAATCATAGGGCATCATAAAGCTAGGCACCAAACAAAAGAAACAGTGGAGAATGTCGGTGTGTGAGCATTCAGTGAGGAACTGGGTCCAGTGTTTCAAGGCTGGTGGTGGTGTCGAGTTACCATCTGCCAAAACTCAGCCTGGCCCCTCGAAGAAGACATCTGTTCATACCTTAACTGTGTTAAAGAAGCAGTTAGCGAGTACACCTAAGATAACTGCTAAAGAATTGAAAGAAAAGAACCCCACATCTTCTCTCAAAGGTGTCTGTAAGAACTGTTAACAGACATGTGTCAGAACTGGGCTTCAGTAGTCACTGCTAGGTTAAGAAACCAATCCTCTCCAAGCCACAGAAGAAACATAGGCTGGATTATGCAAAGAAATATCTTCACTGGAATCCTCAACAGTGGTCTGAAGTACTTTGGAGTGATGAAACAGCCTTCACTGTCACCTGTAACTGGGGAGATATGTGTACCGGCTCAGAGGTAGTGACCCGCTAGACCCATGCTAATCCTGTGGGACCACCAAGCACCCAGACTCACTCATGGTTTGGGGATGTTTCAGTGCTCAGAGTGTTGATGAACTCATTGTGCTTCCCAAAAACGAGTATGTGAACCAGTATAATTACCTCTTGTTATTGTGTGACAATTTACCTGAGGTGTTTAACAAATGTAGGTCTACGGTTTTTATGCAGGATGGTGCACCGTGTCTTACCGCCATATCTGTAGTTCATTGGCTTAAGGACTGTGAAGCGAGGTTCTTTAATGACTGGCCAGGCAATTCCCCAGACATAAACCCTATTGAGAACCTATGGTCAATAGTGAAACAATGTTTACTGGGCAAGGATATCAGTTCCATCCTGCGGCGCACAGCACTGAGTATTAAAACCTCAGTAAGTGTGCAGATATATATAATCTTTCATGGTATGTGTTTGTGGGGAGGAGGGGCAGCATAATGCCATGACTAGCACTGTATGTTCAGTAAATGTAAAGCTTGGAATGGTGGGTTATACCTAGAGGGTGTTGGAGGGGACAACGCCCCTGCGGCCCAGACCATAATCAAGCCATGACCTGTGTGTGTGTGTGTGTTTGTTTTTGTTTATATTAATAGTTTCCTTTCTACTATAGTTAAGTCATCATGTATGTTTAAAGTTTCAAGTATTGATAACAGCTATCAGCAATTCCTGCTTATGGTGGAACTTTCTGTTATTGTCCTGCATCATTTTTCTTCCTCTTAGTGTATAAAATATGTTTTTTTTTTTTCCCCCTCCCTGGAACAGCTTCTCCCCACTTAACGATGGAGTTCCGCTCCTAAGACCTTATTGGTAAATGAATTCGTCGCTAAGTGAGGAGCATACCATAATGGTAATGGGTTTGTGTCAACCATCTTTGATATTGTTTTGATGCCACCTTTGCACCATTTATAATATTTCTGGTATATTTTTAAATATTTATACAGTAGTGTACTGCATATTGTAATAAAAAGATTAGAGGAAATCAGCTCTAATATACATAATTTAGGTATGCATACTGGTCAGAGAGCCCATTGAAAGTCCGAGTCATAGGTAAACTAGTACGTCGCTAAGTGAGGAGAGGTTGTATTTCATTACTGATGACTTCCTTTGTTTTATGGTGCTTGATTTAAGACGGTGTACAGTTGCTGGTCCCCTTGCACTGATACCACATATGAGGTGTGTGCGGATAAGTGTATAGTGTAGGGTAAGCAGAATAAACATACTTTTTTGAGTACTCTGTGTCTAATTTTTGGTACTTTTGTTGCAGTGTGTTGAATATGTGTATTGTTATGTTATTAATAGGTAAGAATTTTTTAATTAAAACACTTTTATGAGTATCTATACACTGTTGTTCATCTGTTTTTAAGAGGAATTCATATATATTTCAAGGTTGATGAATTGGAAATGCTGGAGGAAGTGGGAGAGACATTTGGTGAAAATGATGGAGGAAGAGTTGAAGTAGTACAAGATGATGTTGAGGAAGCTGAAGATGATGGCAGTGCACGGGACATTGACGAGAAACATAAGGAGTCAGACTCAAAGTTCAGTGTTGTTGACAAGTAAGTTTGTAATAACATGAATTCCTCACCACAACATATCTTCTTTTCTTTTTTCCCTTCACCTTCAAATTTATTTCCATGCTAACTTTCTCCTTAACCCCTTAACTGTGCAAACATAGATCTACGTTCTCTCACCCAGTACTCCAAATATTTTGAAAAAAAAAAATTATTTTTATTGAAATAAACAGGGCATTTTTCTACATGTAAAAGGATAAAAAAAAAAATTTAGGGTCAGTATTTAACGAGATATAAGACCGCGAAATTGGCACTGGATGCTCACATGACTGCAACATTGAGTCATACCACTTGCAGAAGTGTTGTCGACATCTTTTTTCTCATATTTTTTTTTTTTTTTTTAATGTAATTTTTGTTCACCTTTAATTTTCTTCTTTTGCACACCCTACCAAATTCATCCACCAATCTCTCTACAACTTCTCTTCAGAATCTCCCAAGAGCACAGTGTCATCAGCAAAGAGCAGCTGTGACAACTCCCACTTTGTGTGTGCTTCTTTATCTTTTAACTCCACGCCTCTTCCCAAGACCCTCGCATTTACTTCTCTTACAACCCCATCTATAAATATATTAAACAACCACGGTGACATCACACATCCTTGTCTAAGGCCTACTTTTACTGGGAAAAAATTTCCCTCTTTCCTACATGCTCTAACTTGAGCCTCATTATCCTCGTAAAAACTCTTCACTGCTTTCAGTAACCTACCTCCTACACCATACACTTGCAACATCTGCCACATTGCCCCCCTATCCACCCTGTCATACGCCTTTTCCAAATCCATAAATGCCACAAAGACCTCTTTAGCCTTATCTAAATACTGTTCACTTATATGTTTCACTGTAAAGGTGAATACAGGAAAGAGTAAGGTTATGAGGATAACAAAAAGATTAGGTGATGAAAGATTGGATATCAGATTGGAGGGAGAGAGCATGGAGGAGGTGAACGTATTCAGATATTTGGGAGTGGACGTGTCAGCGGATGGGTCTATGAAAGATGAGGTGAATCATAGAATTGATGAGGGAAAAAGAGTGAGTGGTGCACTTAGGAGTCTGTGGAGACAAAGAACTTTGTCCTTGGAGGCAAAGAGGGGAATGTATGAGAGTATAGTTTTACCAACGCTCTTATATGGGTGTGAAGCGTGGGTGATGAATGTTGCAGCGAGGAGGAGGCTGGAGGCAGTGGAGATGTCATGTCTGAGTGCAATGTGTGGTGTGAATATAATGCAGAGAATTCGTAGTTTGGAAGTTAGAAGGAGGTGCGGGATTACCAAAACTGTTGTCCAGAGGGCTGAGGAAGGGTTGTTGAGGTGGTTCGGACATGTAGAGAGAATGGAGCGAAACAGAAAGACTTCAAGAGTGTATCAGTCTGTAGTGGAAGGAAGGTGGGGTAGGGGTCGGCCTAGGAAAGGTTGGAGGGAGGGGGTAAAGGAGGTTTTGTGTGCGAGGGGCTTGGACTTCCAGCGGGCATGCGTGAGCGTGTTTGATAGGAGTGAATGGAGACAAATGGTTTTTAATACTTGACGTGCTGTTGGAGTGTGAGCAAAGTAACATTTATGAAGGGATTCAGGGAAACCGGCAGGCCGGACTTGAGTCCTGGAGATGGGAAGTACAGTGCCTGCACTTTGAAGGAGGGGTGTTAATGTTGCAGTTTAAAAACTGTAGTGTAAAGCACCCTTCTGGCAAGACAGTGATGGAGTGAATGATGGTGAAAGTTTTTCTTTTTCGGGCCGCCCTGCCTTGGTGGGAATCGGCCAGTGTGATAATAAATAATAAATAAAATAATTTTTGTTCTGATAATTACAATTTGAAGTAGTTCTTGTGATTTCATAGCCAATCTTAGTTCTGACACTAATATTAGGTACTGGAAATAGTACTCAAATAGTCACAAACACACTGACAGGTGAACATTTTCACCTACCTTGGTCACATTATTATTATTATTTATTAACACACTGGCCGATTACCACCAAGGCAGGGTGGCCCGAAAAAGAAAAACTTTCACCATCATTCACTCCATCTCTGTCTTGCCAGAAGGGTGCTTTACACTACAGTTTTTAAACTGCAACATTAACACCCCTCCTTCAGAGTGCAGGCACTGTACTTCCCATCTCCAGGACTCAAGTCCGGCCTGCCGGTTTCCCTGAATCCCTTCATAAATGTTACTTTGCTTACACTCCAACAGCACGTCAAGTATTAAAAACCATTTGTCTCCATTCACTCCTAACAAACACGCTCACGCATGCCCGCTGGAAGTCCAAGCCCCTCACACACAAAACCTCCTTTACCCCCTCCCTCCAACATTTCCTAGGCCAACCCCTACCCCGCCTTCCTTCCACTACAGACTGATAAACTCTTGAAGTCATTCTGTTTCGCTCCATTCTCTCTACATGTCCGAACCACCTCAACAACCCTTCCTCAGCCCTCTGGACAACAGTTTTGGTAATCCCACACCTCCTCCTAACTTCCAAACTATGAATTCTGTGCATTATATTCACACCACACTTTGCCCTCAGACATGACATCTCCACTGCCTCCAGCCTTCTCCTCGCTGCAACATTCATCACCCATGCTACACGCCCATATAAGAGCATTGGTAAAACTATACTCTCATACATTCCACACACTGCCTCCAAGGACAAAGTTCTTTGTCTCCACAGACTCCTAAGTGCACTGCTCACCCTTTTCCCCTCATCAATACTATGATTCACCTCATCTTTCATAGACCCATCCGCTGACACGTCCACTCCCAAATATCTGAATACATTCACCTCCTCCATACTCTCTCCCTCCAATCTGATATCCAATCTTTCATCACCTAATCTTTTTGTTATCTTCATAACCTTACTCTTTCCTGTATTCACTTCTAATTTTCTTCTTTTACATACCCTACCAAATTTATCCACCAACCTCTGCAACTTCTCTTCAGAATCTCCCAAGAGCAGAGTGTCATCAGCAAAGAGCAACTGTGACAACTCCCACTTTGTGTGATTCTATATCTTTTAACTCCACACCTCTTGCCAAGACCCTCGCATTTACTTCTCTTACAACCTCATCAATAAATATATTAAACAACCACGGTGACATCACACATCCTTGTCTAAGGCCTACCTTTACTGGGGAATAATCTCCCTCTTTCCTACATACTCTAACTTGAGCCTCACTATCCTCGTAAAAACTCTTCACTGCTTTCAGTAACCTACCTCCTACACCATACACCTGCAGCATCTACCACATTGCCCCCCTATCCACCCTGTCATACGCCTTTTCCTAATCCATAAATGCCACAAAAACCTCTTTAGTCTTATCTAAATACTGTTCACTTGTGTTTCACTGTAAACACCTGGTCCACACACCCCCTACCTTTCCTAAAGCCTCCTTGTTCATCTGCTATCCTATTCTCCATCTTAATCTTAATTCTTTCAATAATAACTCTACCATACACTTTACCAGGTATACTCAACAGACTTATCCCCCTATAATTTTTGCACTCTTTTGTCCCCTTTGCCTTTATACAAAGGAACTATGCATGCTCTCTGCCAATCCCTAGGTACCTTACCCTCTTCCATACATTTATTAAATAATTGCACCAACCACTCCAAAACTATATCCCCACCTGCTTTTAACATTTCTATCTTTATCCCATCAATCCCGGCTGCCTTACCCCCTTTCATTTTACCTACTGCCTCACGAACTTCCCCCACACTCACAACTGGCTCTTCCTCACTCCTACAAGATGTTATTCC
>NC_091293.1:22762882-22765382 GCF_038502225.1 Cherax quadricarinatus | reverse complement strand
GTCTCATTTGATAAGAATGGAAGACATATTACAGAAATAGAGTGATTTTGATTGGTTTACACTGGAAATGGCTTGAAACTGAGCTCAAGTAAGGCGGAAATGTTAAATTTTGCGATATTCAAGAAGTAAACAAGCGACCTCCATCTAATACCACGTCAGCTGGTGGGTCTAATATACATTCACAAATATGGTGATGATATTTATACAATTATACAGTATTGCATAACAGTAAATCTTCTATTTTTTGGTGTGAATAAAAATTCATTATGTGAATAAAAAATCAAAATGGAATTTATTTGTAAAGCCTCAAAATGTAACAAATGAACAGAGGAAATGTTAGTTTAGTTCCAGGGAATACCACCATTGTTTATTCTGGAGCCTATTTTGAAACTGAATATTTTGAACTTTGTAATTAAAGTTCCAAATTAACAATTTCGATCACTTAATTTTGTAGTTGAAACAGTTGACTTGGCGATTTCTTGTGCTCAAGCGATAGAATGAAGGAATACTAGTGAAATAGCTAAATTTGGTTGATTGGAATAAGTAATTGGCCTAAATAGAGTCAAAGTCGGCAAAATGCGCCGATTCGTAAATATCGCTGACCCTCATCAAAATTCAGAGCATAATTTAGTCAATTTTCACCAAATTTCGTAATTTTTGTTTTATTACCTTCACAAAAGATTCTCTCTGATTTCATAAGAAAAAATAACAAATTTTTTTTTTTTAAATTCTTGGACACTAGGTGCGTGACTTCCAGATTTTGTTGGACCTGAAAGGGTTAATGAAAATAAAAAAAAAAAATTGGAGTGAGTTAAACAAGTTAAGAAAGCCTGGGAAATGTGGATTTGTCAGTTAAAACAAGAAGTAGGGAGTTAGTAGATGGGGAGAGGAGAATAATGCGAGATGGCGAGAATATTTTGACTTTTAAATGTTGAGGAAAGAGGCTGTAATTTCATGCACTGTGAGAGGGTATACCATCTTTTAGGGTGAAGAAGAGGCAGAATGTAAGTGTGGTGGAGTGCATTGAGGCATTACGAACTAGAATGAAAGAGGGTAAAGCAGCTGGAACTGATGGGATCATGACAGATGTTAAAAGCAGGGGGATATGTGTTGGAGTGGTTGGTACTTTTGTTTAAATCTGTATGAAAGAGGGAGAATGCCTGAGGATAGGCAGAGAGCATGTATAAGGTCCCTTTATATAAAGGGAAAGAGGACAAAGAGAATTGTAAAAATTATGAATAAGTTTACTGAGTATATCAGGAAAAGTATCACGGTAGGGTTATAATTGAAAGAATTAGAGGTAAGACAGAATGTAGGATTGCGGATGAGCAGGGAGGTTTTAGAAGGTGGGTGAGGATGTGTAGATCAAGTATTTACATTGGAAGCATATATGTGAACAGTATTTAGATAAAGGAAGAGTTTTATTGCATTTGTAAGTTTAGAAAGGCATATGATAGAATGGATAAGGGGAGCAATGTGGCAGATGTTGCAGAAGTATATGGAATAGGTGGTAAGTTACTAAATGCTGTAAAGGCGCTTTTTATGAGGATAGTGAGCTCAGGTTGGGGTATGTAGAAGAGTGAGAATACATCCCGGTAAAGTAGGTCTTAGACAAGGATGTGTAATGTCACCATGGAATTGTTTAGTATATTTATAGATGGGGTTGTAAAAAGAAGTAAATGCTAGGGTGTTGGAGAGGGTGGGATTAAATTATGGGAATCAAATTCAAAATGAAGGAACTGACAGTTACTTTTTTGCTGATGATACTCTAATGCTTATGGGAATTCTAAAGAAAAATTAAAGAGGTTAGTGGATGAGTTTGAGAGAATGTGTGCAAAGGTGAGTTGAAAGTGAACATAGAAAGAGTAAGGTGATGAGGTATCAAGTTATTTAGATAAAGAAAAATTGGATATCAAATTGGGGAGGAGAATATGGAAGAAGTGAATGTTTCAGATACTTGGGAGTTGGCGTGTGTGGGATGGATTTATGAAGGATGAGGTTAATCATATAATTGATGAGGGAAAAAAGGTGGAAGTGGTGCGTTGAGGTATGTGTCAGCGATTATCTATGGAGCAAAGAAGGGAATGTATGAGTATAAGTAGTACCAACACTCTTATATGGATGTGAAGCTTGGGTGGTAAATGCAGCAGCGGAGACGGTTGGAGGCAGTGGAGATGTCCTGTCTATGGGCAATGTGTGGTGAAATATTATGCAGAAAATTGGAGTGTGGAAATTAGGAGAAGGTGTGAGTTAATAAAGCATTAGTCAAGAACAGAAGAGGGGTTGTTGAGGTGGTTTGGTCATTTAGAGAATGGATCAAAGTAGAATGACATGGAAAGCATATAAATCTATAGGGAAGGAAGAGGCGGGGTAGGGTGGGTCGTCTGAAAGGGTTGGTGAGGGGAGGGGTAAGGAGGTTTGTGGGCAAGGGGCTTGGACTTCCAGCAAAAGCGTGCATGAGCGTGTTAGGAAGTGAATGGAGGCAGATGATACTTGGGAC
>NC_091293.1:22715382-22757882 GCF_038502225.1 Cherax quadricarinatus | reverse complement strand
CGCTCTCTCTCTCTCTCGCTCTCTCTCGCTCTCTCTTGCTCTCTCTCGCTCTCTCTCTCTCTCTCTCTCTCTCTCTCTCTCTCTGTATCTCTATCTTTTTTTTTTTTTTTTACACGGTTTGACAAGGTTAAGGATTCCTAGCTTTATTGACAAGCTATTTACAGGTTAAGGATTCCTAGCTTTATTGACAAGCTAAGAGCTGTTACCTACATCAGCTCATTTGAAAGCATTTTTATTGTTATGAGATATACAAGTAGGGAACAGGATGAAGTTGGAGCCATCTGTGGGCCAGCATTTTCATTTGATCAACCGACTTTATCTCGTTGACATCATTATGCTGTACGAATGTGTTCCATACTCCAGTCATCCTGGGTATATGTGATCTCAGATGGAGTAATGTTCTGGAGAAGGGTACAGCCAGAGTGAAGTTGCTGCTTTCTGCCCGTCTTGTGGCATAAAAGCCTGTTTCACGCTGTCTTCGAAGTGGATCCAAGTGTGGTACTTTGACAATATTGGCCTTGTACATAACAGTAAGGCCACCCACATCTCTCCTGTGTTGGCTCTGCTGAAATGACAGATCTATCCAGGATGGGTCCAGGCGAGAGATGAGACGTCTTGCTCTGTTCTCTACTCTGTCAAGCAGTCACAGATGAGAGGGGGGCAGGCAAACCAAGAAAGTGGAGCATACTCAAGGTGTGAGCATACTTGTGCCTCATATAGAATCTTGCAACCCCTACTGTCAAGCAGATGAGATACGGCGAAGTGCTGTGTATCTCTCTCTCTCTCTGTATCTCTCTCTCTTTGTATCTCTCTCTGTATCTCTCTCCCTCTCTCTGTCTCTGTCTCTGTATCTCTCTCTCTCTGTATCTCTCTCTCTCTCTGTATCTCTATATCTCTCTGTATCTCTATATCTCTCTGTATCTCTCTCTCTCTCTGTATCTCTCTCTCTCTGTATCTCTCTCTCTCTCTGTATCTCTCTCTCTCTCTGTATCTCTCTCTCTGTATTTCTCTCCCTGTATCTCTCTCTCTCTCTGCATCTCTCTCTCTCTCTGCATCTCTCTCTCTCTCTCTGTATCTCTCTCTCTCTCTCTCTCTCTCTCTCTCTCTCTGTATCTCTCTCTCTCTCTGTATCTCTCTCTCTCTCTCTCTCTCTCTCTCTCTCTCTGTATCTCTCTCTCTCTGTATCTCTCTCTCTCTGTATTTCTCTCCCTGTATCTCTCTCTCTCTCTCCCTGTATCTCTCTCTCTCTCTCTCACACAGGTACACATAACTAAAGTTATCGCATATAGTATAAATTTCCTAGGTTAATCCCAAAAATCCTGGCAAAGTGCTATGCAGTGGATCTCTGCTCCAGTGCCCTGAATTAATAATAATAATTATTATTGTGTATTATTATTACAATAATACGTATGTATGTACGAATATTAATATTATTATTAAGCTATAATATAATATAGTGTTTACTCATTACTTACCTTTAAATATCTTCAGTCTTAATGTGGAGTGAGAGGTGAGTAAACAAGATTAAATGAATAAACGAGAGAGAGAATGAGTGTAGAAGGCTCGCGAGTTTTGTAAACAAACTAGTTGTTGTTGTTACCAGCCCGGACACAAATGGTTTTTGTTCACTCTGTCAAGCCGACTGGAAAAAATCTCATATTTATGTTAATTTATATGTTACATAGCGTGTTTATTATATAATTTTGAAAAAAAATCATAGATGGATTAATCAGAATGTCTATATTAACATTTTATACACATTTAATGCACCTCAGTGATTATTATATTATTATTATTATTAATATGGCATCTTCAAGACCAATAACACATTCTTAATGATTTTAATGTTTACCTGCACACCAGCACAGGTGCAAGATGTGGAGGTTAAGGTAGTTAAGTTCATATTTATTCATTCTAGAGTGTATATCAGGTTTTTATGTTATTTATATTGTTTATTATGTCATATTAGATGAATTGTGATAGATAAATAAGTTGTACATATAGTGATATTAGCATCATATTGAAGATGTGACAACTCTGCTTCGTGTGTAATACCCGTTGGTTCAATTGCAGCTCTGAGACAGACAAGCAGACAGAAAGGCAGACACACAGGTAGACAGACACACACTGGTAGGCAGACACACAGGTAGGCAGACACACACAGGTAGACAGAAAGACACACACAGGAAGACAAAAGACAGACAGACAGAGACAGATACAGACAGATATACAGGCAGACAAATACAGACAGATTTATGTGCAACAGTGAAAACAAATAGAGAGAGTTAGAGAGTAAGAGCCTTGCCACAATATCCAGTGCAAAATTAAGACTTCCTCTTAGGGACCATGGTGAAATTTACTGTCCAGTTAGTACAGTTAATACAGTATGATGCTGCTGATAGGGCAGGGTAACTCAAACTGATGCTGCCTGCATGGTGCATTGCCGCCGTGAGTATTGTCAAATATTGTACAGTGGCATGTATAAGCCAGCCCAGCCCAGCTGCCAGATGTACGGTCGTAAGTCGAGTGGACGTATGTCGAGCAGGTTGTAAGTCAGATGGTAGGTGTATATACGTCCAAAACACTGGCTCGTAAGATGTATATATACGGCTGAAACAGTCAAAGGGTTAAACTGTCAAAACATAGATCTACGTTTGCGCGTGTAGCGCTCTGAATGTAGATCCATTTTTTCTTTTTTTACATAAGCAACAATGTAAAATCAAATGTAGATCTACGTTTGGAGCGCTACGCACATGAACATAGATCTACATTTGGACAGTTTAAGGGTTAAAAGGGGAGTGTTAATAGTTACATGACATCAGTGAATCCTTGATGTTTGCCATGCTGTTTGCTCTAGCTGGCACTCAGTTGAACTGGTGCTCCTGCAAAGTAGTAAGTGGTCCCAGATTTTTTTTAATACTGTGCCCACCAAGTGTTAAGACCCCTTCTATTCTGACCAGGCATCTCAGGCCAATAGTGCTAAATTTGGAGGCAGAAAAAATAAAATGTTGATCTACATTTGGAGCGGTAGCGGTAACAACATAGATCTACATTTGGATAGTTAAGGGGTTAAGGTAGATATACAGTGGAACCTCAGTACTCAAACTTAATTCATGCCAGTCCGTTCGAGTATCGAACAAATTCTTCCCAACCAATTTTCTTTTTGGTTGGCTGTTATCACTAATATTCGTAGGCTCCATGGTGACTTACACAAATACAGTGGACCTTCGAGTTTAGAACTTACTTCATTCCAGACGGATGTTCAAGTGCTGTTACTGAACGAATTTCTTCTCATCAGTAATAATGTAAATTAGATTAATCTGTTTCAGACCCCCAAAAATACACGTACATATTTGGTCGAGTTGGGAGCAGTTCTAAACTCGAGGGTCCACTGTAATATAAAAAAAACACCAAAAAATGCAAAGAAACAGGAAATAGTCTACTGCAAAGTTCTAGCGTGTCATGTTTGTTTGGTCAACTACTGAGCTTTGTTGAAGTAGGGAGCTGTTCAAGTACTGAAGTTCACCTGTATATTTGTGTGTTTTTGTTGTACCCACGAACGAGTGGTATTGATCAATAACAACACTGCGACTAGCCAAGGAGTCGAACCCATGCTGCTTTGGCCCGCCTCATGGTGAGCGAAAGACACATGACACTCTAGTACACAGGACCACACAATTCTCAAGAAAGACACACCCACCTAAGCTGTTCTCGGATGATGGGTACAACACCTAGCTTGGCTGGGTGCGTCATTCTTGAGAATGGTGTGGTCCCGTGGACTAGAGCATCATGTGTCTTTCACTCGCCATTAGGCGGGCCAAAGCAGCATGGGTTCGACTCCTTGGCTAGACGCAGTGTTGTTATTGATATGTATGTATATAGTAGGGCCCCACTTACATGCAAGTTACGTTCCAGGCCACTGCCAGAAAGCAGAGTGCCATTTTTTCTGCTTATAAATGCATATAAATGCCAGATAACTTCACACTAACATACATTAAGTTAGCAATAGAACTAGGCATTAAAAAACAATAAAAAAGTAAAATACACATATAGTACACTCATGATGTACATTAAAATATTTGTAGTTTTAATATAGGATGAGATGAGTAGTATTTATTGTAAGAAATCAGGTGTGGTAGGTATGATCACCAGCCAGGCCACAGCCACCCCTCCCCTCCCATCCCAGCGGAGGTGGGGGTGGGGTGGGAGCGCTTCTGGTTTTGATTGATACACGTTCATTCCCATGTCTGTGAATCTTATACCATAATACAAACACCTTACATTATGTACAAGTTGTCTCTACATTGGTAAAGTAGAATAAATAAAGAGCAGCACTCCCATTCTCATCTAACACCATTTTTAGAAGAAATGACACTCTAAGTGAAGGCATACTAAAGGAATCATTTTCTACAGTTACCCCCCAGTAATATTATTGTGTACACATTTTCTATGGTGTTGAACTATAGAAAACATTATTCTTTCTGACACCGACAAGACGACAGCAAACAATCTCATATTTGTTAATTTATTTACTGTGGGGTATATTTATCATGATTATATGTTATCTAGCGTGCTTATTATACAATTTTGAAAAGACATCACAGATGGATTAATGAAAATGAGTATAATAATGGAATATAATGACATTTAACCCTTTGGCTGTTTCGGTCATATATATACGTCTTATGAGCCACCGTTTTTGACATATATATACAGTGGACCCCCGCATAGCGAACGCCTTGCATAGCGAACAATCCGCATAGCGAATGCTTTGTTCGCTGAAATTTTGCCCCGCATAGTAGACAAAAACCCGCTCAGCGAACTTCGTCCGAGACGCGTCCAATGTGGGCCCTCAGCCAGCCTCACATGTGCCGCCCGTCCCATTGTTTACCAGCTAGCCTCCGCGGTAACATTCAAGCATACACTCGGAATATTTCGTATTATTACAGTGTTTTCGGTGCTGTTTCTGGAAAATAAGTGACCATGGGCCCCAAGAAAGCTTCTAGTGCCAACCCTGTGGTAAAAAGGGTGAGAATTAGTATGGAAATTAAGAAAGATTTTGAAGGGTTTGGGGCTAACCCTGAGAAGCCTATGCCAGTTGTGGAATCCATTGTGCCTACTTCAAAAATTAAGGAAATGTGTGCACAGTGGGTTGAACTGCAAACCTTTATGGATGAAAATCACCCTGACACAGCTGTTGCAAGCCGTGCTGGTGACTATTTCAATGACAATGTTATGGCCCATTTTAGGAAAGTCTTGAAGGAACGGGAGGTACAGAGCTCTATGGACAGATTTGTTGTGCGACAGAGGTCCAGTGACTCTCAAGCTGGTCCTAGTGGCATTAAAAGAAGAAGGGAAGTAACCCCAGAAAAGGACTTGCTACCTCAAGTCCTAATGGAAGGGGATTCCCCTTCTAAACAGTAAGAAGATAATGCTCTCCCCTCCTCCCATCCCATCAATCATCACCAGATCTTCAATAAAAGTAAGTGTCATGTAATTGTGCATGCCTTTTTCAGTTTGTGTGTACTAAAATTAACATTTTTTTGTGGTAAAAAAATTTTTTTTTCATACTTTTGGGTGTCTTGCACGGATTAATTTTATTTCCATTATTTCTTATGGGGAAAATTAATTCGCATAGCGAACATTTCGCATAACGACCAGCCCTCTTGCACGGATTAAGTTCGCTATGCGGGGGTCCACTGTACTCATAAATCCTAGCGGCTTCAAATCAAGCAGGAGAAAGCTAGTAGGCCCACACATGAGAGAATGGGTCTGTATGGTCATTGTGCACCATAAAAAAAAAATCCTGCAGCACGCAGTGCATAATGAGAAAAAACTGCGACCGGTGTTTTTTTTTTTTTTTTTTTTTTTTTTTAATACCGACTTTGTGGTCTATTTTCGTATAGTATTTATGGCTGCATTCTCGTTTTCTTGGTCTCATTTGATAGAATGGAAAACATATTATAGAAATAGAGGCAATTTTTATTGGTTTTACTATGAAAAAAACCCTGAAATGGAGCTCAAAATAGGGGAAATGTTTGATATTTGCCGATGTTCAAAAGTAAACAAATGATGTCATTGTCCAGTAAATGTCCAACTAGCCATTCTAATATGCAGTCATGAATGGGTTGACATTATTTATACAATTATTACAATATTACAGTAATCTGCATAACAGTAAATCTTCTATTTTTTGTTTGAATAAAAATTTAAAATAGAAAGCTAGAGTAATATCAGAGGGGCCTGGAGACATGACTGATGAACAAAGAAAATGTTACTTTAGAGCCAGGAATGTCTGCATTGTTCATTTTGGACCCTATTTTGAATTTGTCATATATTTTAATTTTTGTGAAATTGGCCAAATTGCAGATTTCTGACCACGTTATTGGGTAGTTGAAATCGGTAAATGGGTAGTTTTGTGTACTCAATCGATAGAAAAAATGGAGTGCAAAAGAAATATCTATGAGTTTGGTCAACTGGAACAACGGAATTAGCCGAAAATAGGGCTCAAAGTGGGCGAAATCGGCTGTTCGTAAATATCGCTGAGGTCGCTAATTTCACGAGAGCATAATTCCGTCAGTTTTCCACCAAATTTCATTCTTTTGGTGTCATTACAATTGGGAAAACATTCTCTATCATTTCATAAGAAATTTTTTTTTTTTGGGGGGGGGGGGGATTTTGCGAAACCAGGAGACACCTCAGGATTTGGGGATGCGACAGTCAAGGGGTTAATGTGCCTCAGAGTGATTATTATTGAGTATTATTATTATTAATCCTTAACCCGTAAACGGTCCAAACATATATATATGTTCACTACCCCAGTGCCCCGAATATTTTGATAGGAGTGAATGGAGACAAATGGTTTTTAATACTTGACGTGCTGTTGGAGTGTGAGCAAAGTAACATTTATGAAGGGGTTCAGGGAAACCGGCAGGCCGGACTTGAGTCCTGGAGATGGGAAGTACAGTGCCTGCACTCTGAAGGAGGGGTGTTAATGTTGCAGTTTAAAAACTGTAGTGTAAAGCACCCTTCTGGCAAGACAGTGATGGAGTGAATGATGGTGAAAGTTTTTCTTTTTCGGGCCACCCTGCCTTGGTGGGAATCGGCCAGTGTGATAATAAAATAATAAAAATAATAAAAAATCTTTTTTTTATTGAAAAAAAAGAGCACATTTTTCTAAGTGTTATAGGATAAAAAAAATTTTAGTCAGTACTTACCGAGATATGAGGCAGCAAAGTTGGCACTTGGGGATCACCTGACGGCAACATGGAGCGCTGCCGCTTGCAGAAGTGTTGCCGATATACCTTTTTTTCTAATTTTCATATTATTTTATATAATTTTCATGTTCTGATAATTACAATTTATAGTAGTTCTTGTCATTTTATAACTAATCTTTGTTCTGACACTAGTATTAGGTACTGAAATTGTACTCACATTGTCACAAACAAACTGACGGGTGGACATTTACACCTGCCTTGGTCATTTACTATTGTCTTGGAATATATACAAAGTATTTATATGTTCCAGCAATGTTTTGGATATGTGGAAGTGTATAATAATAATAATGAAGAGAAGGAGGAGGAGACAAATACATAATAATAATAATAAAATAATAAGTTCCCCTGAATCATGAAAAACAAAGTCCACCCCTGACAGTGACATGATAAAATGAGATAACATCTGATGAGAGCTGACCTTTGATGAACATACACCAGGGTGGGGGAGGGTGCACCTGATAAAAGATTAGAGGTGACGTTTGATGAGCATCACAGTCCTTTGCTTTTGCTGGTACACAAACATTTCTATCTATTTCTCTGTCTGTCAAGCTCCCTGTCTGCCTATCTGTGTAGTTCTCTGTCTCAGAGAGAGCCACAAGACTGCATCATCATGTTTACTCACATCTTCAAGCAGAGTATAGCACTTTGGATTTTTTGGGTTATCCTAGGTAATTTACACTATGTATATGTATATTTATGTGTACCTGTGAGACAGAGATAGACAGACAGATAGAAAGAGATAGACAGAGACAGATAGACAGGGATAGAGACAGAGATAGACATAGATACAGACAGACAAACGGAGATAGAGCCAGGCCACCAGCAGCCGGCCAGCCACACAGCTGGCCACCATGCAGCTGGCCAGCCAGCTAGCCAGCCAATCAGTCAGCCAGTCATCCAGCCAGCCAGCCAGCCTGCCAACCAGCCAGCCTGCCAACCAGCCAGCCTGCCAGCCAGATAAAATTGTTTCTCTTGACTTAGGGCATAGATTATGAGACATACTGAAAGGGTGTTGCACAAATATTGCACATGGGTTATTATTGAGGTTTTTTTATATTTCCTCGACCATTTGTGGCTGTGAGACCTTTACCCACTCTGCCTGAGGTATCCCAGCAAGTGAGCACATCTCCTGTATTATCCCAGTGCTTAACAGAATAGGGAATAGCATATGGAGGTACAAATAACAATGGGCACTATGGCTATAGTCTACTTTATAATATAAAAGGGCTAGAATACAACATATCCTGATGGACATTTACATAATATAACAATTGACCTATGAGACTTATTACCAGAGGGAAAGGTGGATGTTAACAGTAACACGGACTAGTACTCACTCTTAATTCACTGACCAGCTGACCCGAGATTCCCAATGCATGGTCCACTACACACGCGGCTGTCCAGAGCTCTCACTCCCCAGACCTGTCACCAACAACCTCCTTGCTCAGCTGTTCCCTAGGCTTATATGGTGGTCAAAGTAGCCCTCCACAGTGGGGTGTGCACCACATGTTACGACCTGACACCGAGGTCTGACGCCGTCAAGAACAAAAGACCTCAGATGTGGGTGTGACTACCCAACATTTGCCAAGGCAGGTGTGACCATATAATTAGATCTCCCTAGAGACCTCACAAGCCCATCTGAACTGCATCACATCCCCCTTTCTCCCCCAGTTTAAAATATCTGAAAACTAGGACAATTTGTTCTAAGTTATTAGACTGTTATAATCCTAACCCTTTAATTCTATTGCAAGAGTTCTTTCAGGTATACAGAAGTAAGATTAGGGACAAGATAGGCCCACTTGAGAGTAACTCAGGTCAGATCACTGACAGTGATAAGGATATGTTTGAAATTTTCAATACTTACTTCATCTCAGTTTTTTCCTGGAAAAATACTAGCAAAATTCCTGAAATAATAGATTATGTAGAACAGGACGATAATAAACTATGCACAATTGTGGTAACTAGTGACGGGGTCCTCAGACAAATAGAGAAATTAAAACCTAACAAATCCCCAGGCCCTGATGAACTGTTTGCAAGGGTGTTAAAGGAATTTAAAGAGGAACTTAGCATACCTTTGGCGAATCTTTTCGACATATCACTACAAACTGGCATAGTGCCTGATAAGTGGAAAATGGCAAATGTAATATTTACAAGGCAGGTGACAGGTCCTTGGCTTCGAACTATAGACCAATAAGCCTTACCTCCATAGTGGGAAAATTTATGGAATCGGTAATTGCCGAAGCAATTCATAGCCATCTTGATAGGCATAAATTGATTAATGAATCTCAACACGGTTTTACAAAGGGGTGTTCCTGTCTTACAAATTTACTTTTTTCACTTAGGTATTTGAGGTAGGTCATGGTAATGAATATGATATTGTGTATATGGACTTCGGTAAGGCTTTCGATAGAGTTACACATCAGAGGCTATTGAGGAAACTTAAGGCACACGGAATAGGAGGAGAAATATTTTCGTGGGTGGAGGCATGGCTGACAAATAGGCAGTAGGGAGTTCGCATAAATGGGGGAAAATCAGAATGGGGGCACGTTACAAGCGGTGTTCCGCAAGGGTCAGTGTTGGGCCCATTGTTGTTCACAGTTTACATAAACGACATAGATGAGGGAATAAATAGCAACATAAGCAAATTTGCTGATGACACTAAAATTGGCCGGCCAATTCATTCTAATGAGAACACTAGAGCACTCCAGGATGATTTGAATAGACTGATCCAGTGGTCAGAGAAGTGGCATATGCGGTTTAATATAGACAAATGTAAAGTTCTAAATGTTGGACAGGAAAATAACCATGCGACATATAAACTAAATAATGTAGATCTTAGTACTACTGATTGCAAAGAGGATATAGGCGTTCTGGTTAGCAATAATCTAAAACCAAGACAACAGTGCATTAGTGTTCTCAATAAAGCTAACAGAATCCTTGGCTTCATATCTAGAAGTACGTATAAATAATAAAAGTCCTTAGGTTGTTCTTCAAATCTATATATCCTTGGTTAGGCCTCATTTAGATTATGCTGCACAGTTCTGGTCACCGTATTATAAATGCACTGGAAAACGTACAGAGGAGGATGACAAAGTTGATCCCATGTATCAGAAATCTTCCCTGTGAGGATAGACTGAGGGCCCTGAATCTGCACTCTCTCAAAAGGCATAGAATTAGGTGGTATTCATCGAGGTGTATAAATGGAAAACAGGAATAAAGGGGATGTAAATAGCGTGCTGAAAATTTCCAGCCAAGACAGGACTCGCAGCAATGGTTTCAAGTTGGAAAAATTCAGATTCAGGAAGGATATAGGAAAGCACTGGTTTGGTAATATAGTTGTGGATGAGTGGAACAAACCCCCGTGTACAGTTATAGAGCCGAAAACATTATATAGTTTTAAAAATAGGTTAGATAAATACATGAGTTTACTAAATTTAAAAGGAGAAACTTTCGTTTTTCTTTTTTGGGCCACCCTACCTTGGTGGGATATGGCCGGCTTGTTGAAAAAAAAAAATACACGAGTGGGTGTGGGTGGATGTGAGTTGGACCTGACTAGCTTGTGCTAATAGGTCTGAAGCCTTGCTCCTTCCTTAAGTGGAAGTGACCTGACTAGGTGGGTCATTGGGCTAATCTGGGGGGGGAGGGCTGAACATGGACATGCTTTGCATGGGTCAGTAGGTCTGTTGCAGTGTTCCTTCTTTCTTATGTTCTTAATACAATAGCAAATAATATGAACTCTCACGTATATACCCCCTGTCCTGCGGTGCAGGGGTATATACTTCTTCTCATTATTGGTTGTCGCCACATATGGCGACTCAGGTGTTACTCACTCTGAAGCAAAAATTCTATCTCCCTTTCTGTCTCTGCCATATTCGGACTCGAGAGACATGGCATATTGAACTAGTTCTTCGAAGGTTTTAATCGCTAGTACCATAGCAACTCTAATTCTCATCCAGACTGGCAACCCTTCACAAAATACCTGCTTTTTGTAAAACTCCAGCTGTTCTGCATTATATTTTAAAGTTCCGTTCACATCTTCCACCCTGGACCATACCAGACAACTGAAGTCCCTTAGTGTGTGTCCCTCATTCAGTTGCAGTTGTTCCAGGTATCGATGGATATTTTCATCTGATACTGCCGTCTGGAACCTATATCTTATAGCATCCTTGAAACTACTCCTTAACGTTAATAAATTGTGGGAGACTACATATGGATGCTGTATTATCCACAATTGCCCTGAATCCCAGTGAAACTTTCATTTTTTCGTCAGATGTATTAAACAAAATGGCCTCAATATTTTTAATCCAAGCTTCTACTTTGATATTTCTTTCAATGGGATTCCTCGGCAAATCTTCTACATGAAATTTCGGCATATTTTCTAAGTATGGCCTATCAACAATTACTGTCCCACACATAGAGGTTCCAACACTACTATCTGGGGCTAATGCCCCAGATAAAAGCTTTTGCTGAGTCATAGGGTTCGTTGGGATGCTGAGCGACCTGGTTAGGGCAGGGTTGACCTGGGAAGGCTGGAGGCCCAGAAGTTGGGGTTGGGTCAGGAGTCCCGGTATATTAGATAAGGACCCATTCGGGGAAATATTGAATGTTTCCCCAGCTGTAGTTACACGTGTGGGTGTTTGGTTAGTATTTACAGGAACAGCATTGGACAGGTGAACACCTGACACAGCAGGGGAAGCTATGGTTACTGTAGAACCAGATGCAGAAGTGGGAACCCTAGAGGCAGCTACCCCAGGGACTTGGGGAGTGGGCACAACAATAGGGGATTGAGGGTTACTCATAACTTGAGCAATAGCACTATGAAGCACAGAGTTAGGATAAGGATACATATTATAGTCAGCATTAACTGGGTTATTAAAATATGAAAGTATGGGGTTAGTAACATCCCGGGTTGGTAAAGTTGATACTCCCGGGCTAACAGCAATGGTAGATGTATTAGATACCACTGGGGCCATAGTATTCGTGGTACTACTGGGGGCCACCGTGAATACTATATTCATTCCTGAGCCTTGGCTTGGGGATGATTTGTCCCTGACATTTGTACTCCTGAGGTATTATTTATCACTGAAATCTCATTTTCTTGATTATTTATACCCTCACTAACATTAATCTCTGAATCTTGCTCTGGAACCATATTGCTAGACCCTTCACTTGATCTTGGTGCAAGACCACTAACATTGAAGTTAGCCTTTGCCATCCTGTTCACTAGGAACTTCACCTGTATCCCACTTGATTGTCTACTTGCACTATTTAACGTCTTGCTACGCGAATTATATTTTGTCATCACCCACTGAGTAAAGCATCACTCAGAGCATCACTCAACCTGACAAGCATAAGGGTAGGGTTGTCCTGGTCTATTCTCAAGGTTATGGTCACAGTAAACAGTTAAACAAATGATAGGCGACACCAAGAAATTAGTATTTGGTAGTTTGGTTTTGATAGCCAAAATTGACCAGTCGTAAAGCACGTGAGCTGCGTTTAATGATAAACGCTAAACCACTGCCACCATGCCAGACCTTTACCCACTCTGCCTGAGGTATCCCAGCAAGTGAGCACGTCTCCTCTGTTATCCCAGCGCTTAACAGAATAGGGAATAGCATATGGAGGTACAAATAAAAATGGGCACTATGGCTATAGTTTACTTAATAACATAAAAGGGCTAGAATACAACATATCCTGATGGACATTTACATAATATAACAATTGACCTATGAGACTTATTACCAGGGGGAAAGGTAGATGTTATCAGTAACACGGACTAGTACTCACTCTTAATTCACTTACCAGCTGACCCGAGATTCCCAATGTGTGGTCCACTACACACGCGGCTGTCCAGAGCTCTCGCTCCCCGGACCTGTCACCAACAACCTCCTTGCTCAGCTGTTCCCTGGGCTTATATGGTGGTCAAAGTAGCCCTCCACAATGGGGTGTGCACCACGTGTTACGACCTGATGCCGAGGTCTGACTCCATCAAGAACGAAAGACCTCAGACGTGGGCGTGACTACCCGACATTTGCCAAGGCAGGTGTGACCATATAATTAGGTCTCCCTAGATACCTCACAAGCCCATCTAAACTGCATCACATGGCCACATCCACCTCAAAGCTTACTAAACTCAGGGTCAAAAATCACTTTCCTCTTAAAATGGGAGTGTTAATACTACATGACATCAGTGAATTCCAGGTGTTTGCTGTGCTGTTTGCTCTAGCTGGCTCTCATTTGAGCTGGTGCTCCCACAAGGTACTGAGTTGTCCCAGATTTTTTTAATACTGCGCACACTGAGTGTTAGGACCCATTCTATGCTGACAAGGCATCTCAGGCCAATCGTGCCAAATTTGAAGGCAGGAAAAGTAAAACGTATATATACGTTTGGGGCACTAGCGGTAAAAATGTGTACGTTTGGACCGTTTATGGGTTAAACTGTCCAAACGTAGATCTGGCGTAAGGAGAGGAGGAGTTTGAGGTAATCAGTCCCTCAGCCTGGAGTCGATGTGTTCAGTCCATCAATCTTGTAGAATGTGAATGTACATTCTACAAGATTGATGGATTGAACAAAACGTAGATCTACGTTTGCCTGTGTGGCGCTCCGAATATTTTGAAAAATGAAAAAAAATTTTTTTTGTTTTTAAATTTAAGAGGGGTATTTTCTGTAGTAGTAGGTTGGCAGACAGCAACCACCCAGGGAAGTACTACCGTTCTGCCAGATGACTGTGAAACAGAAACCTGTAACTGTTTTGCATGATGGTAGGATTGCTGGTTTCTTTTTCTGTCTCATAAACACTCTAGATAACAGGGATATCTTGCTACTCCTACTTACACTTTGGTCACACTTCACAGACACGCACATGCATATATATATACATGCATCTACGCTTTTCTCTTTTTTCTAAATAGCTCTTGTTCTTCTTTATTTCTTCTATTGTCCATGGGGAAGTGGAAAAGAATCTTTCCTCCATAAGCCATGCATGTCGTATGAGGCGATTAAAATGCCGGGAGCAATGGGCTAGTAACCCCTTCTCCTGTAGACATTTACTAAAAAAGAGAAGAAAAACTTTATAAAACTGGGATGCTTGAATGTACGTGGATGTAGTGCGGATGACAAGAAACAGATGATTGCTGATATAAATGAATGAAAAGAAGTTGGATGTCCTGGCCCTAAGCGAAACAAAGCTGAAGGGGGTAGGGGAGTTTCGGTGGGGGGAAATAATTGGGATTAAATCGGAGGATCTGAGAGAGTTAGAGCTAAGGAAGGGGTAGCAGTAATGTTGAAGGATCAGTTATGGAAGGACAAAAGAGAATATGAATGTGTAAATTCAAGAATTATGTGGATTAAAGTAAAGGTTGGATGCAAAAAATGGGTCATAATAAGCGTGTATGCACCTGGAGAAGAGAGGAATGTAGAAGAGAGAGATTTTGGGAGATGTTAAGTGAATGTATAGGAACCTTTGAACCAAGTGAGAGAGTAATTGTGGTAGGGGACCTGAATGCTAAAGTAGGAGAAACTTTTAGAGAGAGTGTGGTAGGTAAGTTTGGGGTGCCAGGTGTAAATGATAATGGGAGCCCTTTGATTGAACTTTGTATAGAAAGGGGTTTAGTTATAGGTGATATATATTTTAAGAAAAAGAGGATAAATAAGTATACAAGATATGATGTAGGGGAAAATGTCAGTAGTTTGTTGGACTATGTATTGGTAGATAAAACTGTTGAGTAGACTTCAGGATATACATGTTTATAGAGGGGCCACAGATATATCAGATCACTTCTTAGTTGTAGCTACACTGAGAGTAAAAGGTAGATGGGATACAAGGAGAATAGAAGCATCAGGGAAGAGAGAGGTGAAGGTTTATAAACTAAAAGAGGAGGCAGTTAGGGAAACATATAAACAGCTATTGGAGGATAGATGGGCTAATGAGAGCATAGGCAATGGGGTCGAACAGGTATGGGGTAGGTTTAAAAATGTAGTGTTAGTGTTCAGCAGAAGTTTGTGGTTACAGGAAAGTGGGTGCAGGAGGGAAGAGGAGCGATTGGTGGAATGATGATGTAAAGAGAGAGTAATAAGGGAGAAAAAGTTAGCATATGAAAAGTTTATACAAAGTAGAAGTGATGCAAGGAGGGAAGAGTATATGGAGAAAAAGAGAGAGGTTAAGAGAGTGGTGAAACAATGTAAAAAGAGAGCAAATGAGAGAGTGGGTGAGATGTTATCAACAAATTTTGTTGAAAATAAGAAAAAGTTTTGCAGTGAGATTAACAAGTTAAGGAAGCCTAGAGAACAGATGGATTTGTCAGTTAAAAATAGGAGAGGAGAGTTATTAAATGGAGAGTTAGAGGTATTGGGAAGATGGAGGGAATATTTTGAGGAATTGTTAAATGTTGATGAAGATAGGGAAGCTGTGATTTCGTGTATAGGGCAAGGAGGAATAACATCTTGTAGGAGTGAGGACGAGCCAGTTGTGAGTGTGGGGGAAGTTCGTGAGGCAGTAGGTAAAATGAAAGGGGGTAAGGCAGCCGGGATTGATGGGATAAAGATAGAAATGTAAAAAGCAGGTGGGGATATAGTTTTGGAGTGGTTGGTGCAGTTATTTAATAAATGTATGGAAGAGGGTAAGGTACCTAGGGATTGGCAGAGGGCATGCATAGTTCCTTTGTATAAAGGCAAAGGGGACAAAAGAGAGTGCAAAAATTATAGGGGGATAAGTCTGTTGAGGATACCTGGTAAAGTGTATGGTAGAGTTATTATTGAAAGAATTAAGGGTAAGATGGAGAATAGGATAGCAGATGAACAAGGAGGCTTTAGGAAAGGTAGGGGGTGTGTGGACCAGGTGTTTACAGTTAAACATATAAGTGAACAGTATTTAGATAAGGCTAAAGAGGTTTTTGTGGCATTTATGGATTTGGAAAAGGCGTATGACAGGGTGGATAGGGGGGCAATGTGGCAGATGTTGCAGGTGTATGGTGTAGGAGGTAGGTTACTGAAAGCAGTGAAGAGTTTTTACGAGGATAGTGAGGCTCAAGTTAGAGTACATAGGAAAGAGGGAAATTATTTCCCAGTAAAAGTAGGCCTTAGACAAGGATGTGTGATGTCACCATGGTTGTTTAATATATTTATAAATGGGGTTGTAAGAGAAGTAAATGCGAGGGTCTTGACAAGAGGCGTGGAGTTAAAAGATAAAGAATCACACATAAAGTGGGAGTTGTCACAGTTGCTCTTTGCTGATGACACTGTGCTCTTGGGAGATTCTGAAGAGAAGTTGCAGAGATTGGTGGATGAATTTGGTAGGGTGTGCAAAAGAAGAAAATTAAAAGTGAATACAGGAAAGAGTAAGGTTATGAGGATAACAAAAATATTAGGTGATGAAAGATTGGATATCAGATTGGAGGGAGAGTGTATGGAGGAGGTGAATGTATTCAGATATTTGGGAGTGGACGTGTCAGCGGATGGGTCTATGAAGGATGAGGTGAATCATAGAATTGATGAGGGGAAAAGGGTGAGTGGTGCGCTTAGGAGTCTGTGGAGACAAAGAACTTTGTCCTTGGAGGCAAAGAGGGGAATGTATGAGAGTATAGTTTTACCAACACTCTTATATGGGGGTGAAACATGGGTGATGAATGTTGCAGCGAGGAGAAGGCTGGAGGCAGTGGAAATGTCATGTCTGAGGGCAGTGTGTGGTGTGAATATAATGCAGAGAATTCGTAGTTTGGAAGCTAGGAGGAGGTGCGGGATTACCAAAACTGTTGTCCACAGGGCTGAGGAAGAGTTGAGGTGGTTCGGACATGTGGAGAGAATGGAGCGAAACAGAATAACTTCAAGAGTGTATCAGTCTGTAGTGGAAGGAAGGCGGGGTAGGGGTTGGCCTAGGAAAGGTTGGAGGGAGGGGGTAAAGGAGGTTTTGTGTGCAAGGGGCTTGGACTTCCAGCAGGCGTGCGTGAGCGTGTTTGATAGGAGTGAATGGAGACGAATGGTTTTTAATACTTGACGTGCTGTTGGAGTGTGAGCAAAGTAACATTTGTGAAGGGGTTCACGGAAACCGGCAGGCCGGACTTGAGTCCTGGAGATGGGAAGTATAGTGCCTGCACTCTGAAGGAGGGGTGTTAATGTTGCAGTTTAAAAACTGTAGTGTAAAGCACCCTTCTGGCAAGACAGTGATGGAGTGAATGATGGTGAAAGTTTTTCTTTTTCGGGCCACCCTGCCTTGGTGGGAATCGGCCAGTGTGATAATAAAAAATAAAAATATTTATAGATGGGGTTGTAAGAGAAGTAAATGCGAGGGTCTTGGCAAGAGGCGTGGAGTTAAAAGATAAAGAATCACACATAAAGTGGGAGCTGTCACAGTTGCTCTTTGCTGATGACACTGTGCTCTTGGGAGATTCTGAAGAGAAGTTGCAGAGGTTGGTGGATGAATTTGGTAGGGGTGTTAATGTTGCAGTTTAAAAACTGTAGTGTAAAGCACCCTTCTGGCAAGACAGTGATGGAGTGAATGATGGTGAAAGTTTTTCTTTTTCGGGCCACCGTGCCTTGGTGGGAATCGGCCAGTGTGATAATAAAAAAAAATAATAAAATGCAAAAGAAGAAAATTAAAAGTGAATACAGGAAAGAGTAAGGTTATGAGGATAACAAACAGATTAGGTGATGAAAGATTGGATATCAGATTGGAGGGAGAGAGTATGGAGGAGGTGAATGTATTTAGATATTTGGGAGTGGACGTGTCAGCGGATGGGTCTATGAAAGATGAGGTGAATCATAGAATTGATGAGGGGAAAAGGGTGAGCGGTGCACTTAGGAGTCTGTGGAGACAAAGAACTTTGTCCTTGGAGGCAAAGAGTGGAATGTATGAGAGTATAGTTTTACCAATGCTCTTATATGGGTGTGAAGCATGGGTGATGAATGTTGCAGCGAGGAGAAGGCTGGAGGCAGTGCAGATGTCATATCTGAGGGCATTGTGTGGTGTGAATATAATGCACAGAATTCATAGTTTGGAAGTTAGGAGGAGGTGCAGGATTACCAAAACTGTTGTCCAGAGGGCTGAGGAAGGGTTGTTGATGTGGTTCGGACATGTAGAGAGAATGGAGCGATACAGAATGACTTCAAGAGTGTATCAGTCTGTAGTGGAAGGAAGGCGGGGTAGGGGTTGGCCTAGGAAAGGTTGGAGGGAGGGTGTAAGGGAGGTTTTGTGTGTGAGGGGCTTGGACTTAAAGCAGGCATGCATGAGTGTGTTTGATAGGAGTAAATGGAGACAAATGGTTTTTAATACTTGACGTGCTGTTGGAGTGTGAGCAAAGTAACATTTATGAAGGGATTCAGGGAAACCGGCAGGCCGGACTTGAGTCCTGGAGATGGGAAGTATAGTGCCTGCACTCTGAAGGAGGGGTGTTAAATTTGCAGTTTAAAAACTGTAGTGTAAAGCACCCTTCTGGCAAGACAGTGATGGAGTGAATGATGGTGAAAGTTTTTCTTTTTCGGGCCACCCTGCCTTGATGGGAATCGGCCAGTGTGTTAATAAAAAAAAAAAATTTCTGTGTGGTATAAGATCAAAAAAAAAAAATTTAGGACCAGTACTTACTGAGATATAAGACCATAAAGTTGGTTCTGTATGCTCGCCTGACAGCAACATCCACTCCTGCCGCTTGCAAAAGTGTTGCCGATTTTCCATTTTTTCTTGTTTTTATTTTTATTTATATAATTTTTATGTTCTGATAATTACAATGTATAATAGTTCTTGCGATTTCATTGTCAGTCTTGGTTCTGTTATGTACTGAAATAGTACTCAAATTGTAGCAATCACACTGACAGGTGAACATTTTCACCTACCCTGGTCATTTACTATTGTCTAGAAATATATACAAAGTATTTATAGGTCCCTGCAATGTTTTAGACATGCTGTAGTATGAACCTCCTTGAAGCATAGTGTTAGGACAAGTCAGAATGTGCCCTGGTTGGAGGGGGAAACCTTGCCTTTATATGTTTTTACTCTTGCACACAAACATGTCTTTGTATGTATGTCTGTCAGTATCTGTTTGCCTGACTGTCTGTCTGTCTGTCTGTCTGTCTGTCTGTCTATACATCTATCTATCTGTACATCTGTCTGTCTCTCTGCCTAGTTCTGCTTATTTGTCTGTCCAGTTCAGCTTATCTGTCTTTGTCTTCTTTGTGTGGCTTGAGTGTAATATGAGCTCCTTGAATAATTGTGTAATGACAACATCAGATAAGTGACATTTGATGAGTGTGTGCTGCTGGAGGGGGAACCTTGCCTTTATTATTTATGTCTTTGCAAACAGTACATTGAGATTTTATATTTACAATAGTGGGTTGCAATGCAAAGAGAGCCTCTATTATGCCTTGGCATTATGGGCCAACTTAACATTATTGGCTTACAGACTACTTAACACTAAGGATTTTATCATAGTTGTACAGTAGGACAGTAATTACTTCATAGTTGAACAGTAGGTTATTAATTATAAGTGAATTAAATTTGTATAAGACAAAGGATATATTCATATAGTCTAAAATGCTTTTTGTGGAAAACAATGGTTCAGTTATATTCCTGTCAACAATGGACGAAATGTTCAAGGTGATAGTTGAAGTTATGATGTTGGAGTACATAGGTGAGTGTTACGTTAGTTTGTCCCTTATTACTTTGATAGTAAGGTTCTCACTACATGTTCTAGTGTGGGGTAGCTTTTTACTTAATGGTCTTATCTGTCTAGGGGTAATACTTACATTATGGCTGATCATCTTGAGTGTCTCTGATACCCTTTCACCAGCCCTCTTCACAGGTTATGTAAACTACTACTATAAAAATATAACTGTATTCTCAATAGATATGTACAGAATATACAATTACAGCCTCACACTTTAAAAACAAAGATCTACACACTCCATAGCTGTTCTCCCACATGGTGTATCTTATTAACTTTTGTCCTTCTCTCTTCTTGACATAACTCTGGGCTAACCAGTGTTTTGACACACTTTAGTCACCCTGGGTATGGTGGCCACAACTTAAATTATTAAAACTCACCCCTGGAGCACACATACTGCCCCAAAAGATAGAAGAAGGACCCAGAGATCCTGCCAGGTTGAAGGTCAGCCACAGAGAGAGAGAGTCAGTGAGGGAGAGAGAGAAAGACTAGCTAAGCTCCTCCCACCAAAACAAAAGACTGTTGCCAAGCACAATTCTCCAGTTACCACAATTCTACCACCCTTAATTTTACTTTTACAAAAAGAAATACAACTTTATAAACTACTTATTTAAATTGTGTGTTTGTGTCTATAGTATAACCTATTATATTGAGAAAAATAGGCTTGACCCAGCTGCCTCTCAGTCATAAGGTTGATCAGCCCTTATGACATTTAGAACTGAGTCCCCATCAATTCAATATAATTAGGTATTCCAGAGTAACTGTTACTTATAAATACATGTTGGGTCCTATAGCCCCATAACAGTGAGTATGTGTGTACTGAGTATTTAGTCTAGGGTGATTAAGTGGCTTTTGAAAAGAGTCTTAAATGATTTTCAGACTGGGTTACTTTAATATTTTCTGGTAATGAATTCCATATTTTAGGGTCCTTTATGTGCATAGTTTTTACACAGTGTGATAAGGACATGAGGTATATCAAAAAGAGATCTGTATCTTGTGTTGTGGTCATGTGTCCTGTTTAAGTTGGTGAGGAGAAGTTTGAGTGGAGGGTTTATATTTGCGTGTATTGTTCTGTGTATGTAGTAGGCACATGAATAAGTATGGATGTTCTTAATGGTGAGCAGATTCAGACTTTTGAAAATTGGTGGAGTGTGCTGGTGGGAGTGGGAATTCGTTATCATTCTTACTGCTGCCTTTTGCTGGGTTATGAGGGGTTTTAGGTGATTGGATGTTGTTGATCCCCATGCACAAATTCCACATGTAAGATAAGGGTATATGAGTGTATGGTACAGTGCCAGGAGAGCTGATTGTGGAATGTAGTACCTTACTTTGATAGTATGCCTATAGTCTTGGAGATTTTCTTGGTGATTTGTTGTATGTGTGTCCGGAACTTAAGGCTACTGTCAAGGTGGATTCCTAGGAATTTTCCCTCTATGAGTCTTGTGACTGATGATCCATTTAGCGTTATGTTAATCGGATCATTTGCAGCTTTGTTTCCAAACTGAATGAAATAGGTTTTATCAGTATTCAGGGTAAGTTTATTAGTCATCATCCAGGCAGATATTTTCTGCAATTCGGCATTGACTGTGTTTGCTAGTATTACCGTGTTTGGGTGGGAAAAGACATATGTAGTGTCATCTGCAAATAATATGGGTATGAGTAGGTGTGATGCATTCGGTAGATCATTGATGTAGATGAGAAAGAGGAGTGGTCCAAGGATGCTTCCTTGTGGGACTCCTACTGTGATTGGTTGGGTGGAAGAGTTTGCATCATTTGCATACACATATTGAGCTCTGTTACTAAGGTATAATTTTAGGTAGTTGAGGGAGTGGCCTCTGATACCATAGTGCGTTAATTTGGAGTACAGCAGTTCATGGTCGACTGTATCGAAAGCTTTACGTAAATCATTGAAAATGCTCAATGGGACTTCTTTCTTTTCGAGTGCGGTATATATTAGTTCTAGCATGTGTATGATAGCATCATTCGTGCTTTTATTATTCCTGAATCTAAACTGACAAGGGTTTAATATGTTGTGTGAGACAAAGTAGGAATAGATCCATCTATGCATTAATTTTTCAAAGATTTTAGAGAGCAGTGGTAAGTTAGATATTGGTCTGTAGTTATTCAAGTCAGCTTGGTCACCTCCTTTGTGGATTGGAGTGACCCTCGCTATTTTGAGGATTGTTGGGAAGGTAGCTGATTCAATGGATTTGTTAAAGAGCATTGCAGTAATTGGTAACAATACAGTGGACCCCCGCATACCGTTGGCATCACATAACGTTAAATCCGCATAGCGATACATTTTATAACTAAAATTTTGCCTCGCATAGCGCTAAAAAACTCGCTCAACGCTATTCGTCCGAGACGCGTCTATGTGAGGCCTGAGCCAGCCTCACATGTTCCGCCGGTGGCATTGTTTACAAGCCAGCCTCCGCGGTAACATCCAAGCATACAATCGGAACATTTCGTATTATAACAGCGTTTTTGGTGATTTTATCTGCAAAATAAGTGATCATGGGCCCCAAGAAAGCTTCTAGTGCCAACCCTGTGGTAAAAAGGGCGAGAAATATTATCGAAATACTGTGGTACCATGGTCAACTGCTGATGCTGCTGCTGCTGTAGCACTGTCAGCTGCTGCTGCTGCTGCTGCTGCTGCTGTAGCACTGTCAGCTGCTGCTGCTGCTGTAGCACTGTCAGCTGCTGCTGCTGCTGTACCACCGTCTGCTGCTGCTGTAGCACCGTCTGCTGCTGCTGTAGCACTGTCAGCTGCTGCTGTAGCACTGTCAGCTGCTGCTGTAGCACTGCTGCTGCTGCTGCTGCTGCTGCAGCACTGTCAGCTGCTGCTGTAGCATCGTCAGCTGCTGCTGTAGCACCGTCAGCTGCTGCTGCTGCTGTAGCACCGTCAGCTGCTGCTGCTGCTGTAGCACCGTCAGCTGCTGCTGCTGCTGTACCACCGTCAGCTGCTGCTGCTGCTGTAGTACCGTCTGCTGCTGCTGTAGCACTGTCTGCTGCTGCTGTAGCACCGTCTGCTGCTGCTGTAGCACTGCCAGCTGCTGCTGCTGCTGCTACTGCTGTAGCACCGTCAGCTGCTGCTGCTGCTGTACCACCGTCAGCTGCTGCTGCTGCTGTAGTACCGTCTGCTGCTGCTGTAGCACCATCTGCTGCTGCTGTAGCACTGTCAGCTGCTGCTGCTGTAGCACTGTCAGCTGCTGCTGCTGTAGCACCGTTGTTGGTGTGGCTTATTGAGAATACCAAGAAACAATTAACCCCAGAGGGTTAGCCACCCAGGATAACCCAGAAAAGTCAGTGTCATCGAAGACTGTCTAACTTATTTCCATTGGGGGTCCTTAATCTTGTCTCCCAGGATGCAACCCACACCAGTCGACTAACACCCAGGTGAACAGGGAAAAATGCCTGGAACTAGTGCTCATATTGGTGAATTTAAAGCCAGCAAAGGTTGGTTTGAGAGATTTAAGAATCGTAGTGGCATACACAGTGTGATAAGGCCTGTTCTGGAAGAAAATGCCAAACAGGACCTACAGTACTCAGGACACAGTGTCTCATCAGTCATTGCTGCATCTTCAATAAAGGTAAGTGTCATTTATTCTTCATTTAGTAGAGTAGTACAGCAGGGCCCCGCTTTACGGCGTTCCGCTAATATGGTCATTTCAAATTATGACCAAAACTCGCTGTACGGCTCCCCCCACCTGACTTTCTAATACGGTCACCGCGCCCCACCTTGTTTGTTTACATTCTTCGTGAGCTCAGTAAGCACTAAGTCTCTCCATTTTGTCTGGAAACTCCAAAATTTCAAATGTTTTTAAAAGTTATTTCATATTTTATATATACTCTGATAATTATACTTATGTATACCTGTACTTAAATAAACTTACATACTGTGCTGGCGTGCAGGTACACATTAAAATCAGTAAGAGTGTCTTATGTCTCCAGACGTCATATTAGTAATGATAATAATAATCATCGAGTCTCATTTAAATGTCATATATTACGTTAAATACACATTTTCATTAATCCATCTATGATATTTTTTCAAAATTATATAATAAACACGATACATAACATAAAAAGATGATAAATACACCCCACAATAGAATAAATAAACATAAATATGAGATGTGGTAGCAGACGACTTGCACAAGTGACACCATATTAGAAATGCTAATAATAATAATAATAATCACCGAGTCTCATTAAATGTTGTATATTACGTTAATATACACATTTTCATTAATCCATCCATGATATTTTTTTCAAAATTATATAATAAACACAATACATAACATAAAAAGATGATAAATACACCCTACAATAGAATAAATAAACATAAATATGAGATGTGGTAGCCAGATAACTTGTACAAGTGATGCCAAGAATAACATTTTCTCTAATCTAACATAAGAGAAAATGTGTTACTGGGGGTAACTGTAGAAAATTATTCCTTTTGTATGTATGTAAGTTTATTCAGGTATACACAAATACAGTTACATAGATTATCATACATAACATATGTGTAGAGAACCTAGGATAACCCAAAAACGTCAGAGTGACTTATTTCCATTGCCTTCACTCAGAGCATCATTTCTTCTCAAAATGATGTTACATGAGAATGGGAGTGTTCTTCTTTATTTATTCTACCGTATCAATGTAGAGACAACCTGTACACAATGTAACTTGTACACAAACCAGACATGTACACTTCGTTTACAAAACTTACCTTCGCCTGGTTTGTTTACATAACTCTGCGCCTGTCCTCTCTCATGCACTCATTCTTTCTCTCTCTCATTTATTCGTTTTATCTCATTTACTTACTCCTGACCCTACATAAAGACTACAAATATTTTAAGGTAAGTAATGAGTGAACTGTATATACATTTTATCGCTCTGGGATGCTTAAATGTAATAGAATATTATGTGTAGGTGGGTTGGCCTGGTATGGTAGCCCGGCTGACTACCATACATACCACACTTGATTTTTTACAATAAATACTACTCATCTCACCCTATATTTTAAGGTAAGTAATGAGTGAACTGTATATACATTTTATCGCTCTGGGATGCTTAAATATCATAGAATTGTATGTGTGGGTGGGGTGGCCTGGTATGGTAGCCTGGATGACTACCATACATACCACACTTGATTTCTTACAATAAATACTACTCATCTCACCCTATATTTTAAGGTAAGTAATGAGTGAACTGTATATACATTTTATCGCTCTGGGATGCTTAAATATCATAGAATTGTATGTGTGGGTGGGGTGGCCTGGTATGGTAGCCTGGATGACTACCATACATACCACACTTGATTTCTTACAATAAATACTACTCATCTCACCCTATATTTTAAGGTAAGTAATGAGTGAACTGTATATACATTTTATCGCTCTGGGATGCTTAAATATCATAGAATTGTATGTGTGGGTGGGGTGGCCTGGTATGGTAGCCTGGATGACTACCATACATACCACACTTGATTTCTTACAATAAATACTACTTGTCTCACCCTAGATTAAGACTATAAACATTTTAAGGTAAGTAATGAGTGCACTGTGTGTGTATTGTACTTTTTTATTGTTTTTTGATGCCTGGTTCTATTGCTAACTTAATATATGTTAGTGTAAACTTGTTATCTAGTGTTTGTATGCATTTGTAAGTGGAAAAAAAGGGTGTTCCACTTTACGGCGGTTTCCGCTTTAGGGCGGTAGCCTGGAACCTACCAGCCGTATAAGTGGGGCCTTCCTGTACATGCACAATATATATTGTGCATGTACTACTCTACTATTGTGCATGTATCCTTCTCTTTGTGTGTAGGAAAATGTATATTTCATGTGGTAAAAAAAAATTTTTCATACTTTTGGGTGTCTTGCACAGATTAATTTTATTTCCATTATTTCTTATGGGGAAAATTCATTCGCATAACGATAATTTCGCATAACAATGAGCTCTCAGGAATGGATTAATATCGTTATGCGGGGGTCCACTGTACTTGAGAAGCTTTTTTGCATGTAAAAGCAGGCAAACAGTTCGTCTCCTGCCTTTTTTTAAGGGTGTTTATGATGAGTGTAACTTCTATGGAGTTGGTTGGAGCTAGGAATAGCGTATTTGGGTAGGTACCTATGAGGTAATCTGATGGACGGGTGTTTACACTTTGTATTTTGTTTGCTAGATTTTTACCAATCGTGGAGAAGAAAACATTGAGTCTGTTTGCTGTTTCAGTAGGTGAGAGTGGGGGTTCATCTGATTTTGTTAGTTTGATTGTTTTGTTTTTGGATAACTTTTTATTTCCAAGAATTTCAGATAGTTTTCCAGGTTTTTTTCATATCACCTTTGATGTTATGTAATCTATTTTTATAATACAATTTTTTAGATCTTCTTATCAGGCTGGTAAGTGCTGACGAGTAACATTTAGACTGTTCTCTAGTTATTTGACCCATTCTATACTGTTTTTCATATTTGTGCTTTGTGTTAATGGATTTGAGGATGCTTGGTGTTAGCCAGGGATTATTCAGTCTCTTTGCTGTGATCTGTTTAGTTTTTTGGGGGCAATGTTTGTTATAGAGGCTTTGGGCTTTTTTTTTTTAGAAAACATGTCTCTGTATGGCTGTCTGTCAGTCTGTGTATCTGTACATCTATCTGTCTGTCTGCCTAGCTCTGCTTATCTCTGTCTGTATAGTTTGCTTATCTGTCTTTCTGTCTTCCTGTGTGTGTCTGTCTTTCCATCTGCTTGTCTGTCTCAGGGAGCGGCTAGTAAACCTGTTGGTTTGTGGTGTATGTGCTGCTCCCTGATTGCTGAGCAAGTGACACTGCTATTATTTGCATCATGTTTATTTATGTCTAATATCTACAAACACTGTATAGCACTTGGCCTGGAATTTTTGGGTTATCCTAGGTAATTTACATTATGTATAATAACTGTATTTATAGTAGTAGGTTGGTAGACAGCAACCACCCAGGGAGGTACTACCGTCCTGCCAAGTGAGTGTAAAATGAAAGCCTGTATTTCTTTTACATGATGGTAGGATTGCTGGTGTCCTTTTTTCTGTCTCATAAACATGCAAGATTTCAGGTATGTCTTGCTACTTCTACTTACACTTAGGTCACACTACACATACATGTACAAGCATATATATATACACACCCCTCTGGGTTTTTTTCTATTTTCTTTCTAGTTCTTATTCTTGTTTATTTCTTATCTCCATGGGGAAGTGGAACAATTCTTCCTCCGTAAGCCGTGCGTGTTGTAAGAGGCTACTAAAATGCCGGGAGCAAGGGGCTAGTAACCCCTTCTGTATAAGTTACTAAATTTAAAAAGAGGAACTTTTGTTTTTCTTTTTGGGCCACCCTGCCTTGGTGGAATACGGCCGGTTTGTTGGAAAAAAAAAAACTATATACGAGTACATGTGAGAGACAGAGATACATATAGACAGAGACAGCCAGAGCCAAAGCCAGCCAGCTAGCCAGCCGAATACATAAGAACATAAGAAAGAAGGAACACTGCAGCGGGCCTACTGACCCATGCAAAGCAGGTCCATGTCACCTCCTGGCTTACACCAATGACCCACCTAGTCAGGTCACATCCACTGAAAGAAGGAGCACGACATCTGACCTAGTAGCACAAGTTAGTCAGGTCCAACTCACACTCGCCCACTCCCACTCTTGCATTTATCAAACCTATTTTTACTTTTCTGTTAACCCTATGACTGTTTACGTCGTATACATACGTCTTACACGCCGCTGTTTCTGACGTATTTATACGAGTAAATTCTAGCGGCTTCAAATCAAGTAGGAGAAAGCTGGTAGGCCCACATGTGAGAGAATGGGTCTGTGTGGTCAGTGTGCACCACATAAAAAAAATCCTGCAGCACGCAGTGCGTAATGAGACACAAAATAACTGACCGTTTTCTTGGATTAAAATGCCGACTTTGAGGTGTATTTTCGTACAGTATTTATAGTTGTATTCTCGTTTTCATGGTCAAAGGTGATAAAATGGAAAACGTATTACAGAAATAGAGATGATTTTTATTACTTTCACAATGAAAACGACCTTAAAATTGAGCTCAAAGTAGCGGAAATGTTCGATTTTTACCAATGTTCAGGAGTAAGCAAATTTCACCACCCGCCCAATACACGTCAACTGGAGAGTCTAATTCTTTCACCAGTGCACTGATATTATTTATATCATTTTTACAATAATGCATTAGTCTGCATAACAGTAATTTTTTTTTTTGTATGAATAAAAAATCAAAATAGAAAGCAGTAGTAATATAAGAGGGGCCTAAAGACATGACTAATGAACAGAAGATATGTTATTTTAGTGCCAAGAATGTCTACATTGTTTATTCTGGGCCCTATTTTGAAACTGACATCTTTTTTAATTTGTGTGAAATTGGCCAAATTGCCAATTTCTGGCCACTTTATTGGGTAGTTCAAATCGGTAAATGGGCAGTTTCTTGTACTCAACTGATAGAAAAAATGGAGTTCTGAAGAAATAGCTATGAGTTTGGTCAACTGGAGCAATGGAATTGGCTCGATTCCATTGTTCAGAGTTGGCGAAATTACTGTTGCGTATATGTCGGCGAGACCGCTAACTTCGCGGGACCATAATTCCGTGAGTTTTCAACCAAATCTCGTACTTTTGGCGTCATTACCATCAGGAGAAGATTCTCTATCATTTCATAAGAAAAATAATTTTTTTTTTTTTTTCAAAAACTTTTGCAACATAGAATGACAGTTTCAGAAAGGTGCTTGCGACAGTCAAAGGGTTAAAATGTGAGTGTTAATATGACATGACATCAGTGAATCACTGGTGTTTGCCACGATATTTTACTTAACTGGCGCTCAGTTGAACTGGTGCTCCCACAAGGTACTAAGTGCTCCCAGATTTTTTTCATAGTGCATGCACTGAGTGCACAGACCCATTCTTTCATGTCTAGGTGACTCAGGCCTATTGCACCAAATTTGAAGGAATGAAAAAACATTGATCTACATTCAAAGCCTACCGCACATGAACATATATCTACGTGTGGACAGTTTAAGGGTTAATGTGGCATCCTCAAGACATAAGACACTCATAGTGATTTTAATTTGTACCTACATGCCAGCATAGTTTCTAAGTTTACTTGGGTACAGATACACATAAGTATGATTATCAGAGTAGAGTGGTACCTAGAGTTTGTCATAATCCATTCCAAAAGCTTGGCCGAAACTCAAATTGTTCGAAAGTCAAAGCAATATTTCCCATAAGAAATAATGTAAATCCAATTAATCCGTTCCAGACACCCAAAAATATTTAAACAAAAAAAAATACATTTTTTAAAGAATACTGTAGTTTTACAAACACACAACAATTATAAATACATTTATTATTTTTTTTTTATTATCACACTGGCCGATTCCCACCAAGGCAGGGTGGCCCGAAAAAGAAAAACTTTCACCATCATTCACTCCATCACTGTCTTGCCAGAAGGGTGCTTTACACTACAGTTTTTAAATTGCAACATTAACACCCCTCCTTCAGAGTGCAGGCACTGTACTTCCCATCTCCAGGACTCAAGTCCGGCCTGCCGGTTTCCCTGAATCCCTTCATAAATGTTACTTTGCTCACACTCCAACAGCACGTCAAGTATTAAAAACCATTTGTCTCCATTCACTCCTATCAAACACGCTCACGCATGCCTGCTGGAAGTCCAAGCCCCTCGCACACAAAACCTCCTTTACCCCCTCCCTCCAACCCTTCCTAGGCCGACCCCTACCCCGCCTTCCTTCCACTACAGACTGATACACTCTTGAAGTCATTCTGTTTCGCTCCATTCTCTCTACATGTCCGAACCACCTCAACAACCCTTCCTCAGCCCTCTGGACAACAGTTTTGGTAATCCCGCACCTCCTCCTAACTTCCAAACTACGAATTCTCTGCATTATATTCACACCACACATTGCCCTCAGACATGACATCTCCACTGCCTCCAGCCTTCTCCTCACTGCAACATTCATCACCCACGCTTCACACCCATATAAGAGCGTTGGTAAAACTATACTCTCATACATTCCCCTCTTTGCCTCCAAGGACAAAGTTCTTTGTCTCCACAGACTTCTAAGTGCACCACTCACTCTTTTTCCCTCATCAATTCTATGATTCACCTCATCTTTCATAGACCCATCCGCTGACACGTCCACTCCCAAATATCTGAAAACGTTCACCTCCTCCATACTCTCTCCCTCCAATCTGATATTCAATCTTTCATCACCTAATCTTTTTGTTATCCTCATAACCTTACTCTTTCCTGTATTCACCTTTAATTTTCTTCTTTTGCACACCCTACCAAATTCATCCACCAATCTCTGTAGCTTCTCTTCAGAATCTCCCAAGAGCACAGTGTCATCAGCAAAGAGCAGTTGTGACAACTCCCACTTTGTGTGTGATTCTTTATCTTTTAACTCCACGCCTCTTGCCAAGACCCTCGCATTTACTTCTCTTACAACCCCATCTCATTGCCCAAATCTCCTTAATCTCTGAAGAAGGCACCTCCTTCCCTCCCTCTTCCTCCTCCTCTAAAGAAAGTTCCTCAGCTGCAGTCTGTTGCTGTTCCAGATGAAACTCTTGCAGCTCATCAGTGGTTAGTTCTTGCCCTGTGGTCCTCCACCAACTCTTCCACATTCTGGCCACTCACCCCAAGGAATTCCCCAGTGCCACAATACATTCCACAACAGGCATAGGGTTGACAGGGTCAACCCCATACCCTTCAAAATCTTTCTTTTGGACTCATTCTGGCCACAGTTTTCTCCAAAAAGAGTTCAAAGTCCTGGAAGTCACTCTCTGCCAAGTCTAAGCTATAAGGCTTATGCAGTTGTAGATATTGAAGTGATTCTTCCAGAACTCTCTTAGGGTCAATTCAGTATTTCATTATCCGAGGTCACTTCAAAGTACCTTTGAAACACTGCTTTTGTGTAGAGTTTTTTGAAGTTAGAAATGACATGCTGGTCCATGGGCTGGATGAGAGGAGTGGTGTTAGGAGGCAAGAACTTCACTGTTGTAAAACAGAAATCCCTAGACAATTGGTCTACCAAGTTTGGAGGATGAGCAGGAGCATTGTCCATTACCATGAGGCACTTGAGTGGCAAATTATTTTCCTGGAGGTATTTTTTCACACTCGGGCCAAACACTTAATGGACCCAGTCAATGAAAATTTGCCTTGTGACCCATGCCTTATTGTTAGCCCTACACATCACACAATCTACTCTTGATGACATTGTTTTTCTTGAAAACACTGCGATTTTCAGAGTGATACACCAGTAAAGGCTTCACTTTGAAATCCCCACTAGCGTTAGCACAGAACAAAAGAGTTAGCCTATCCTTCATAGGCTTGTATCCTAGCAGTGCCTTTTCCTCCTGCGTGATGTAGGTCCTCTTTGGCATTTTCTTCCAAAAGAGGTCTGTTTCGTCATAATTGAATACTTGTTGGGGTTGGAATTCTTCAGTCTCTATGTACCCCTTGAATTCCTGCACAAATTTTTCAGCCGCATGTTTGATTGAACTTGCAGCCTCACCATGCCTTAGTTGTTGTTGGGTTTATCAGGGCCATTGACAGCATAAGCCGTATCGAGCCCAGTTTCTCGATGGTACGAGGAAGATTTGTTGCCCAAGGCTGGGCAATGAAAGAAAAAAAACAAAAGTTCCTTTATAAATAGAGATAGAAACTTGAAGTTTCCAATTAGATCCGGTGGACCTTCTTGCCAAGCCCCAGCAGAGAGGGACGCCTACACTCCCACCTGAGTTCAGTAACCATCTTCCCACCAAAGACAGTTAAAGAATGTTCCGCAGAGCAGAAAAAATGGAGCTGGCTAAAGTAAGCCGATTAACAGGTGCCCCTCCTGTAGAGTGCCCGGCGGACAAAATAGATGATGACAAGTGTCCCAAAGCAGAAGTGTTATAAGAAGAGCAGAGTATATGGAGAGTAAAAGAAAGGTAAAGAAAGTGGTGAGAGAGTGCAAAAGGAGAGCAGATTATAGAGTGGGAGAGGCAGTGTCAAGAAATTTTAATGAAAATAAGAAAAAATTTTGGAGTGAGTTAAACAAGTTAAGAAAGCCTAGGGAAAGTATGGATTTGTCAGTTAAAAACAGAGTAGGGGAGTTAGTAGATGGGGAGATGGAGGTATTAGGTAGATGGCGAGAATATTTTGAGGAACTTTTAAATGTTAAGGAAGAAAGAGAGGCAGTAATTTCATGCACTGGTCAGGGAGGTATACCATCTTTTAGGAGTGAAGAAGAGCAGAATGTAAGTGTGGTGGAGGTACGCGAGGAATTACGTAGAATGAAAGGGGGTAAAGCAGCTGGAACTGATGGGATCATGACAGAAATGTTAAAAGCAGGGGGGGATATAGTGTTGGAGTGGTTGGTACTTTTGTTTAATAAATGTATGAAGGAGGGGAAGGTACCTAGGGATTGGCGGAGAGCATGTATAGTCCCTTTATATAAAGGGAAAGGGGACAAAAGAGATTGTAAAAATTATAGAGGAATAAGTTTACTGAGTATACCAGGAAAAGTGTACGGTAGGGTTATAATTGAAAGAATTAGAGGCAAGACAGAATGTAGGATTGCGGATGAGCAAGGTGGTTTCAGAGTGGGTAGGGGATGTGTAGATCAAGTGTTTACATTGAAGCATATATGTGAACAGTATTTAGATAAAGGTAGGGAAGTTTTTATTGCATTTATGGATTTAGAAAAGGCATATGATAGAGTGGATAGAGGAGCAATGTGGCAGATGTTGCAAGTACAGTGGACCCCCGCTTAACGATCACCTCCCAATGCAACTAATTATGTAAGTGTATTTATGTAAGTGCGTTTGTACGTGTATGTTTGGGGGTCTGAAATGGACTAATCTACTTCACAATATTCCTTATGGGAATAAATTCGGTCAGTACCTGAACATACTTATGGAGTGAAAAAATATCGTTAACCAGGGGTCCACTGTATATGAAATAGGTGGTAAGTTATTAAATGCTGTAAAGAGTTTTTATGAGGATAGTGAGGTTCAGGTTAGGGTGTGTAGAAGAGAGGGAGACTACTTCCCGGTAAAAGTAGGTCTTAGACAGGGATGTGTAATGTCACCATGGTTGTTTAATATATTTATAGATGGGATTGTAAAGGAAGTAAATGCTAGGGTGTTCGGGAGAGGGGTGGGATTAAATTTTGGGGAATCAAATTCAAAATGGGAATTGACACAGTTACTTTTTGCTGATGATACTGTGCTTATGGGAGATTCTAAAGAAAAATTGCAAAGGTTAGTGGATGAGTTTGGGAATGTGTGTAAAGGTATAAAGTTGAAAGTGAACATAGAAAAGAGTAAGGTAATGAGGGTATCAAATGATTTAGATAAAGAAAAATTGGATATCAAATTGGGGAGGAGGAGTATGGAAGAAGTGAATGTTTTCAAATACTTGGGAGTTGACGTGTCGGCGGATGGATTTATGAAGGATTCAATTCAAATTCAAATTCAATTCAAAGTTTATTCTCTATAAAGATTACAATGTTGAATTTACAGAATTTGGTTGTGTGGTTTACATGTAGTTAAATAATGATTACAGAGTGTACCACTAGAACGCCTAGCATGGCTAGGCATTTCGGGCAGACTTAGTTTAATTCTTTATTTTAAAATATTACAAATTATGAGGTAAGTTGGTATTATGGCTAAGTGACTAAATACTAGTTTGTGAGTTTAGCAATGTGAATGCTTTTGTTTTGGCACAGTACATAGTTTCAGTATTGGAGTATCATAGGATTCATTATTTTAAGATTGAGATTAATATTTCTGTTTATAGTCAAATGGGTGAGTGAGTGTAAGTGTGAACCACCAGGTGGTATTCGTGTAGTTAGTTGATGGGGTTTATCAGGGAGATAAGATGTTTTCTAATGGTAGTTTTGAAGGTGATGAATGTGTCTGCAGTTCTAGAGCTCTCAGGTAGGGTGTTCCAGATTTTAGGGCCTTTGACATACATTGAATTTTTGTAAAGGTTTAGTCGGACATGGGGAATGTTGTAGAGATGTTTGTGTCTGGTGTTATGCCTGTGGGTTCTGTCACAACTATCAAGAAAGCATTTTAGGTCAAGGTTGATATTGGAGTTTAAGGTCCTGTAGATGTAGATTGCACAGTAGTAAGTGTGGATGTACTGAACAGGGAGTAAGTTTAGATCTATGAAGAGTGGGGGGGGGGTGTTGCCAGGGATGGGATTTAGTGATTATTCTTACTGCAGCTTTTTGTTGGGTTATAATTGGCTTTAGGTGTGTTGCTGCAGTTGATCCCCAAGCACAAATAGCATAGGTGAGGTATGGATAAATAAGTGAGTGGTATAGTGCGAGAAGGGCATTTTATGGCACGTAGTATCGTATCTTGGAGAGGATCCCAACTGTTTTGGATACTTTTTTGGTTATGTGTTGGATATGGGTGCTGAAATTCAGGTTGTTGTCAAGGTATAGGCCTAGGAATTTGCCCTCATTATGTCTGGTAATTAGAGTGTTGTCGATCTTAATGTTAATTTGTGCATCTCCTGCTCTGCTACCAAACATAATATAGTAGGTTTTGTCAGTGTTAAGCGTAAGTTTATTGGCTGTCATCCAAGTCGATATTTTGATCAGCTCCTCGTTAACAATGTTGTTGAGGGTGGCAAGATTAGGGTGAGAGATGACATAAGTCGTGTCGTCAGCAAAGAGAATGGGTTTCAGGTGTTGGGATACGTTTGGAAGATCATTGATGTATATGAGGAAGAGCAGGGGACCAAGGACACTTCCCTGCGGAACTCCAGTATCAAGTGGCCGTGTTGTTGATGCTGTGTCTTTAATGGTAACATACTGATACCTATTAGTAAGGTAAGATTTGAAATAAGCAAGCGCATGGCCTCTTATACCGTAATGGTCAAGTTTGTGGAGTAGGATGTCGTGGTCTACTGTGTCAAAAGCTTTTCTTAGGTCAATAAAAATTCCTAGTGGATATTCCTTATTTTCCAATGCTGTGTAAAGCAGATCTAGCATTTTTATGATTGCATCATTAGTGCTTTTATTTTTCCTAAATCCAAATTGGCAGGGGTTGAGTATGTTTTGTGCTGTTATAAATGAATATAGTCTCCTGTGCACGAGTTTCTCAAAGATTTTGGATAGCAATGGTAAGTTTGATATTGGCCTATAGTTGTTTAAGTCTGTAGGGTCACCACCTTTATGTATTGGTGTAATCATAGAATTGATGAGGGAAAAAAGGTGAGTTGTGCGTTGAGGTATATGTGGAGTCAAAAAACGTTATCTATGGAGGCAAAGAAGGGAATGTATGAAAGTATATTAGTACCAACACTCTTATATGGGTGTGAAGCTTGGGTGGTAAATGCAGCAGCGAGGAGACGGTTGGAGGCAGTGGAGATGTCCTGTTTAAGGGCAATGTGTGATGTAAATATTATGCAGAAAATTCGAAGTGTGGAAATTAGGAAAAGGTGTGGAGTTAATAAAAGTATTAGTCAGAAGAGGGGTTGTTGAGGTGGTTTGGTCATTTAGAGAGAATGGATCAAAGTAGAATGACATGGAAAGCATATAAATCTATAGGAGAAGGAAGGAGGGGTAGGGGTCGTCCTCGAAAGGGTTGGAGAGAGGGGGTAAAGGAAGTTTTGTGGGCAAGGGGCTTGGACTTCCAGCAAGCGTGCGTGAGCGTGTTAGATAGGAGTGAATGAAGACAAATGGTACTTGGGACCTGACGATCTGTTGGAGTGTGAGCAGGGTAATATTTAGTGAAGGGATTCAGGGAAACTGGTTATTTTCATATAGTCGGACTTGAGTCCTGTAAATGGGAAGTACAATGCCTGCACTTTAAAGGAGGGGTTTGGGATATTGGCAGTTTGGAGGGATATGTTGTGTATCTTTATATGTGTATGCTTCTAAACTGTTGTATTCTGAGCACCTCTGCAAAAACAGTGATAATGTGTGAGTGTGGTGAAAGTGTTGAATGATGAAAGTATTTTCTTTTTGGGGATTTTCTTTCTTTTTTGGGTCACCCTGCCTCGGTGGGAGACGGCCGACTTGTTGAAAAAAAAAAAAAAGTGTCCCAGAGAGAACGGTGGAAATTTGTCACTGATATACAGGCGAGAGAGAGATATCCACACCCGACGAAGGCTTGCGCAGAAGTGCTCACCATGCCTTACAACACTGTATATGGCACTACGCTTCTTAACCCTTTGAGGGTCGACAGGCCCTCTCCGAAACTCGTTCTCAGGGTCAGCCAAATTTAAAAAAAAAAAAAATTATTTTCTCTTATGAAAAGATAGAGAATCTTTTCCCGATCATAACGACACCAAAAGTTTGAAATTTGATAGAAAACTTACGGAATTATGCTCTCGCAAAGTTAGCGGTCTCGGCGATGTTTACGGATCGGCGATTTTGCCCACTTTGAGCCCCATTTTCGGCCAATTTCACTGTACTAGTCGACAAAAAACATGAATATTTCGCTAGAACTCCATTTTTTCTATCGAATGGGTGCAAGAAACCACCCATTTATAAATTCAACTATCCAGTACAGTGGTCAGAATTTGGCAATTTTGCCAATTTCACACAAATTTCAAAAGATGCCAATTTCCGAATAGGGTCCAGAATAAACAAGAAAGACATTCCTGGCACTAAAATGACATTTCCTCTAGTCATTAGTCACGTCTCAAGGCCCCTCTTATATTCTTTTGCTTTCCACTTTGAATTTTTATTCTCACAAAAAATATAAGATTTACTGTTATGCAGACTACTGCATTAGTGTAAAAAATGGTATAAATATTATTGGTGCACTTGTGAAAGAATATTAGACTCACCAGTTGACGTGTATTGCACGCTTGGCACGATTTGTTTACTTTTGAAGTTTGGTAAAAATCGAACATTTCTGCTACTTTGAGCTCAATTTCAAGGCACCTTTCATTGTAAAACCAGTCAAAATCATCTCAATTTCAGTAATATGTCTTCCATTCTATAAAATGAGACCAAGAAAACTAGAATACAACAATAAATACCATACGAAAATACACTGCAAAGTCGCTGATTTATTAAAAAAAAATGGAAAAAGTTTTTTTTTTCTCATTATGCACTGTGTGCTGCAGGATTTTTTTTAGACTGTGCACACTGACCACATAGACCCATTCTTTCATATGAAGGCCTACCAGCTTTCTCCCACTAGATTTGAGGTCGCTAGAATTTATGAGTACTAGTACGTCAAAAACCCCTACGCGTAAGACGTACTAGTACGACGAAAACCCTCAAAGGGTTAAATCTGTCAAACCAGCCTCTGGTGGCCTTAAATTCACTAGCATCAGCACTAGTTCCAGGCAATTTCTTTACGAGATCTGCATGCAACTGCCTTGCCTTTTCACAAATGATCATCTCTGAAATACAATGGACTCCTGCTTTACGATATTAATCCGTTCCTGAGAGCTCATTGTAAGTCGAAATTATAGTTAACCGAATTAATTTTCCCCATAAGAAATAATGGAAATCAATTTAATCCGTTCCTGACACCCCAAAGTATGAAATATTAAATTTAATACACACAAACTGAAGAAGACATGCACAATTAATACTCTACTAAGAATAGAATACATGACAGTTACCTTTATTGAAGATCTGGTGATGATTGATGGGATGGGAGGAGGGGAGTGTGTGGAAGTTATTGTTTAGAAGGGGAATCCCCTTCCATTAGGACTTGAGGTAGCAAGTCCTTTTCCGGGGTTACTTCCTTTCTTCTTTTAATGCCACTAGGACCAGCTTGAGAGTCACTGGACCTCTGTTGCACAACAAATCTGTCCATAGAGCTCTGTACCTCCCATTCCTTTAAGACTTTCCTATAATGGGCCATAACATTGTCATTGTACAGGTTGCCAACACGGCTTGCAGTAGCTGTGTCAGGGTGATTTTCATCCGTAAAGGTTTGCAGTTCAACCCACTTTGCACACATTTCCTTAATCTATGAAGTAGGCAACTTCCTCAATTTCTCTCTCCCGTCCTCTGAAGCAGTTTCCTCAGGTCTGGCCTCGTTGTTGAAGATGATCTTGCAGCTCATCAGTGGTTAGTTCTTCATTGTCCTCCTCCACCAACTCTTCCACATCCTCCCCACTAACCTCCAACCCCAAGGACTTCCCAATGCCACAATGGATTCCACAGCTGGCATACGCTTCTCAGGGTTAGCCCCAAACCCTTCAAAATCCCTTTCTTCTACACATTGTGGCCACAGTTTCTTCCAAGCAGAGTTCAAGGTCCTCCTAGTCACTCCCTCCCAAGCTTTAGCTATAAGGTTTACACAGCTGAGGATACTAAACTGATCTTTCCAAAACTCTTAGTCAATCAAGTGTCTGAGGTCACTTTAAAGCACTTTTGAAACATAGCTTTTGTGTAGAATTTTTTGAAGTTTGAAATGACCTGCTGGTCCATGGGCTGCAGGAGTGGAGTGGTATTAGGAGGCAAAAACTTGACCTTAATGGAGCTCATGTCCCCAGAAAGTCACTCTGCCAAGTCTGAAGGATGACCAGGAGCATTGTCTAATACCAAGAGGCACTTAAGGTCCAATTTCTTTTCCATTAGGTAATTTTTCACAGTGAGGGCAAATGCATGGTGTAACCAGTCATAGAAAAAGTCCCTAGTGATCCATGTCTTACTGTTTGCCCTCCACAGCACACACAAATTAGCCTTGAGGACATTGTTTTGCCTGAATGCTCTGGGAGTTTCAGAGTGATACACCAATAAAGGCTTCACTTTGGAATCACCACTAGCATTAGCACACATCATAAGAGTAAGCCTGTCTTTCATAGGCTTATGTCCTGGGAGTGCCTTTTCCTCCTGAGTAATGTAGGTCCTGCTTGACATTTTCTTCCAAAACAGGCCTGTTTCGTCTCAATTAAACACTTGTTCAGGTTTCAATTCTTCACTGTCTGTGTACTCCTTGGTTTCCTTCACATATTTTTCAGCCGCTTTTTGGTCCAAACTGGCAGCCTCATCATGCCACTATGATTCTTAAATCTCTCAAATCAACCTTTGCTCGCCTTAAATTCACTCACATCTCCACTAGTTGCAGGCATTTTTCTAATTAAATCATCATGCAACTTCCTAGTTTTTTCACATATGATTGCTTGAGAGATGCTATCTCCTGCCATCTGTTTTTCATTTATCCACACCAATAAGTCTCTCAACATCTTCTATCACTTGCGATCTCTGTTTCGAAAACAAACTTGCACCTTTTGCATGAACACCTCCCTTGATTGCCGTTTTGTTGGCCAAGATAGTAGCGATGGTTGATTGGGTTTTGGTATACAACCTGGCCAGCTCCGAGACACTCATTCCACTTTCGTACTTAGCAATTATCTCTTTCTTCATTGCCATAGTAATTTTCACCCTTTTTACCACAGGGTTGGCACTAGAAGCTTTCTTGGGGCCAGTGGTGACTTATTTTGCAGTTACAAGCACTAAAAAACTGTGATAATATGAAATGTACCAAATGTATGCTTAGATGCGACCTCACTGGCTGGCTTGTGAACACTGGCACCCATGGGGCAGCTGAGGCCACACATGGGATGCGTCCCGGACAAATCATGTAAGGCGAGTTTTTTATCGTGAGACGAGGCAAAATTTTTGCATTCAAATGTTTCGTTTGGCGGATATAACGTAACGCGATGCGTTCGTAAGGCGGGGGTCCACTGTACTATCTCCTGCTAACTGTTTCTCGCTGATCTGCAACAACAACTCCACATCTTCCATTGTCTGTGATCTCTCTTTTGTTAACATATTTACCCCATTCGCTACATCAGTTTCCTTAATTTGTTTTTTCTTTGCCAGGATGGAAGTGATTGTTGATTTGGATTTCCCATACATCCTGGCAAGTTCCAGCACCTGCACACTACACTCATATTTTTCAATAACTTCTTTCTTAAATTCCATCATGTTTCTCATTTTCGTTACCAAAGAGCTGGCACACTGAGCTTTCTTTGGGCCCATGGTGGCTTTTTTCACAGTTGCACTTAATAAACAAGCACAAAAACCAACGGATTTTACAGAAATGTTTGGATGAATGCGTGGAGTATATGCTCATTGAGCAAAAAAAAAAGGGAGACTGACTCGCCTATGCGCGGCGTCCCAGTGGGAGACGGGCTGACGCTTATAATACGGACGATTTATGAGGCACCAGCTGAAATACGGAGCAAAATTTCCGCCCAAAAATCAGCATAAATATGAATTGGCTGATAAACACAGTTACCAATGTTCAGGGTTCCACTGTACATAATTAGGTTTATAATAGTGAGGTAGTATAAACATACAACAGTATTACAAATGGTAAATTTAGTAATGGGTTTGGATTTGTCTTGACATGATACGCTGTTTCTACTAAAGCTCCTATATTGGAAGAGTGTTTTAGGCAAACTAAGGACTAACTTAAGATTTAATAGGCAATAGCTATCCGTATTAGGAATTTTATGTTTACAGTCATTTGGGCGAGTGTGTAAATTAAGGGGAATTACAGACAATGAGAGTAAGACTATATTGTTTTGGATGTGTTCATGATACAAAAAATGAGAATTAGGTGGTTTTCATTTGGTTAGCTGATGATGGGGTGTGTTAGGGAGATAAGATTTTTAATGGTAGTTTTGAAAATGGTAGTTGAGTCTGCAGTTCTAGAGTTTTCAGGTAGGGAGTTGCATATTTTAGGCCCTTTTATTTACATTGAATTTTTGTAGAGGTTTAACCAGACACGAGGAATGTCATAGAGATTTATGTATCTGGTATTGTGTCTGTGTGTCCTGTTGCAATTGTCAAGGAAGTGTTTTAGTTCAGGGTTAATATTAGAATTTATGGTTCTGTAGATGTAGGTTGCACAGTAGTAGGTGTGAATGTTCTGTAGAGTGAGTAGGTTGTCTTTGAAGAAGGGGGGGTGCTGTCTAGCATTGGATTGCGTGATAATTCTTACTGCAGCTTTTTGTTGGGTTATTATTGGCTTTAGGTGAGTTGTTGCTGTTGATCCCCAGGCACAAATAACATGAGTGAATAGTATAGTGTGAGTTGGGCTGACTATGGTGTATGTAGTAATGTATCTTGGAGAGGATCCCAACTGTTTTGGATGCTTTTTTTGCTGTTTGTTGGATATGGGTGTTGAATTTCAGGTTGCTGTCAAGGTGCAGGCCCAGGAATTTGCCCCCATTACGTTTAGCAATCAGAGTGTTGTCAATCATTATTTTCAGCTGGGCAACACCTGTTCTGTTCCCAAACATAATGTAGAAGGTTTTGTCAGTATCAAGTGTAAGTTTATTAGCAGTCATCCAGGTCGATATTTTTACAAGCTCTTTGTTAACAATAGTGTTGAGTGAGGCAAGATTAGGGTGGGAGATGACATAAGTCGTGTCGTCATGACATAAGTCATGTTGTGATACATTAGGAAGATCATTGATGTATAAGAGGAACAGCAGGGGACCAGTGACACTTCCCTGAGGTACTCCAGTATCCAGTGATCTTGTTGATGAGGTTGTGTCCTTAATAGAGATGTATTGATGCCTGTTAATAAGGTAGGATTTGAAATATGTAAGTGCGTGGCCTCTTATGCCATAATGATCAAGTTTGTGGAGTAGGATGCTGTGGTCTACTGTATCAAAAGCTTTCCTTAGATCGATCAAGAGCCCTAATGGATATTCATTTTTTTCAAGTGCTGTGTAAACCAGGTCTAGCATTTTTACAATTGCATTACTTGTGCTTTTGCTTTTCCTGAAGCCAAATTGGCAGGGATTGAGGATGCTTTGTGCTGTTATAAAGATATATAATCTCTTGTGCACAAGTTCCTCGAAGATTTTGGATAGCAACGATGAGTTTGATATTGACTGTGACCCTTGCTATCTTGAGTAGTGCCAGGACAGTGCTGGTTTCTAGTGATTTGTTGAAGAGTAATGAAATAGCAGGCAAAAGAACATGAGTGGCTTGTTTGTACAATAATGGAGGAACTTGAGCCAAATTTCCTGATTTATTTTTAAATGACTTAATAATCATAGTGACTTAGGTGAGCTCAGTAGGTTCAAGACAGGAGGAGGTTGGGAAATTCCTATCTAAGTAATCGCTTGCTCAGGCATTAGTACCTGGGATTTTGCTGGCGAGATTTGATTCTATGGTTGAGAAAAAGTCATTTATCTTGTTAACTGTATCAATAGGCTGTAGTTGGGTTTCATTGGGTTTAGTTAGGACAGTATCCCTAGTTTTTAATCTCCTCTTGTTTCTGTGAATCTATTGGAGTAGTACAATTGCTTTGGATCTTAGTATGCTGTTGGTTATCCATGGGCAACCTAGCCGTTCATTCATAATCAGTTTCATTTTTATGGGACATTGTTTGTTAGTCTATTTAAGGGTTAAACCAGCTACTTTGCGTCATATTTTCTTATGGTATTTATGGTTGTATTCTTGTTTTCTTGGTCTTGTTTAATAGAATGGAAGATATATTACAGAAATAGACATAATTTTGAATGGTTTACAGACTTAACGTAGCTTGAAATTGAGTTGAAAGTAGCAGAAATGTTTGAT
>NC_091293.1:22702882-22710382 GCF_038502225.1 Cherax quadricarinatus | reverse complement strand
CTCCTTCCAAACAATAGTGTACACCTTCCTCCTATCCCCTCCTCCTGTCTTTCATCCACCCAGAAGTCTTCAGTAAAGGTAAGTATAATGTTGTTATTATTTTTTATATGTATATATTGATTTCTCATTGATTTCAGTATATAAATCTTTATTTAATTTGAAAAAAATATTTTAATATTTTTGGGTGTCTGGAACTGATTAATTTTATTTCCATTATTTCTTATGGGGGAAATGGTTTCAAGTTTCGTGAATTTCGACTTTCGGCAGGCTCTCTGGAACAGATTAATCACGAAACTCGGGGGGGGGGGTCCACTGTACAGTGAGAGAAAAGAGCTGAACAAAATCCTGAAAGAACAATATGATTCATCGTTCATCAACCCTCAAAGTGACAGGATAGTTGAGGTAACAGATAGTTTTTATTCTTTACCTCTGTCAGCCCTACAAATCATATACAGTGGACCCTTGGTTTTTGTGTTTAATCCATTCCAGAGCCATTGGCCAAAACTGAAACCATTTTCCCCATAAGAAATAATGTAAATGGAATTAATCCGTCCCAGACACCCAGAAGTATCAACAAAAAAAAAATTTTTTTACCTTAAATATAGATTTACATGCACAAAAGAATGAACATTACAGGCTGTTGTTGATGGATGGAAGACAGGGAGGAGGAGAGAGGGAAGAGAGGTTATTGTTTGGAAGGGGAATCCCCCTCCGTAAGTATTCTAGGTACCAAGTCTTTATCAGGGGTCACTTCCCTACCTTAAATATAGATTTACATGCAGAAGGGGACCCTCGGGCAATTTCCGCGCGCGCTCAACCAAAAATCAAAAAATTATGGAAGTTGAGTTATGTATACCAAAAAATAGCTTAACTCTTTGGCAACACAATGGTACCAGAATGAATGTTCTACGACGTTTCTACAAGAAATTATAGTCATTTATATGAGGTAAGGTGACGGTGATATTGGTAGCAAGTCTGCTCACAGCCCATATATATTTTGGAAATTTTTCCATGTTTTTTATCGCTTTTTCTTGCATTGTTCTTTCTAATATAATAACTGGCTATATTTGGCATCATAAAACAGAAGGCGGAGCTTATCCCTAGACTTGGAGACAACCAGGAACCATATGGGAACGCTCGGCAGTGTTCCCGCTCCAGAGAGAGCCAGGAGAAATCACTTCATTATTACGCTTATATCAGCTTATATATCAACTCTACGGCTTATTTATCTATCAGAATTGATCTAATATGATATAATAAACACTCTAAATAACATACAAACATGTTATATACTCTAGACTGAAAAAAATAGGCCATAATATGGCGAGAGATTATCGGGAATATTTCGATATAAATGAGTTACTGCTCTCCATGTCGTATTCTTTGGTCTCTGAGTAAGAGAAAACGGTGTTTTGAAGAGGATAACTGCACTAGAACATCAGTTTACTAAGAAATACACCCAAACAAACGCGATTTTCGCAAAATTTTTTTTTTTTTTTTGAGACGGTGGGCCGGCCGGCGCTCCTGGCCAATATCTCGGAAGTAACTTATTCACCTAAGGTACCTATTTCTGCCTTTATTACTTAATTAAATGGAATAATATTCACAGAAATTGTAGAATAATGATTTCCCTAATTTTCTACAATCGATTTTTGGAAATATTCCAAATACTTTGGGAGTTATTTGGGAGTAAAGGGCAGATTTTTTGCAACATTCCAAGAACTAAAACTTCATTTTTTTGTGAAATAAAGATAAGTTATTTAGAGATCAGGCAATGTACAAAATTAGTATAAGCGTTGCTCTCTCGGCACCAAGTGTCCAAACAACCTTACGTCGTTCCATATAGGAATAAATCGCCCCCCCAAGGGCATTTTCAGTAAATCAGTCCTTTTTCAGTCTTTTCTCAGTTGTTGTTTGAGGTATATTTTTGATAAATATTTTCAAGAAAGAGTGGAAACACTTCGTCTTGTGCACCAAAACTGGAGGAAATCGGACGGTGAACAAAAAAGCTACATTTATTTTCCCGAGGCTACCCTTACATGCAGAAAAGAATGATAAATATAAAGCACTAATAAACTCTATAAATGAACATTTAACATCACACTTACCTTTATTGAAAAGACTTGTTGGTGTATGGCAGACCAGGCAGAGGGGAGAAGGAGGCAAGTTTATTGTTGGAGAATATGACACTAATATCAACTCTACGGCTTATCAATCACAATTCAACTAATATGACATAATAAACAATATTAATACCATAGAAACATGACATATACTCAAGAATGAATAAAATAAGTCATTATGTACGTAACAACAGGTGTTCTGTTGTTATTGTTGGGTGTATAAGGGCCACTGTGAGCATAAGCCGTTCATAATGTCGGTGAAGGCTGCAGCTGAGGCAGCAGTGTTTTCTGTAACTCTAATATAACTCCAACAACATTGAAGGAGTTAGTAGAATCACTGAAGAAGGCACCCTCTTCCTCCATCACTACCACCCTCTACCACCACCACTTTCGTATTTTTCTACAAACTTTTTCTTGAATTATGTTGTGTTTCTCACATTCTTTACCAAAGGGCTAGCACTAGAAGCTTTCTTTGGGCCCATGGTGGCTTATTTAGCAGTCACACAATAAACAAGTGGCAAAAACAATGCATTATTACGAAATGTTTCGTATGACCTGGCAGGATAGGTTCACTCACCAAGAAACAACGCTACACTGGCTGAGAATGTGTGTGGGAGGTGGCTTTGTCTGCGCGCTGGGCACTGGATGGGTTCCGTACAGTCGACAGAAACAGAGGTAATCAATGAAAACGGAACAAAAAAAAATTGACGAAAAAGTCTGCCAAAAATGAGATTGATGAAAATGGAGGGTCCACTGTACAGTGGAACCTCTGGTCACGAACACTTCCGAACACAAACAAATTACTTCACAACCAAAAAACTTGCCAATTTTTGCATCTGGTCATGAACATACACTCCAGTGATAAACAAACACGGCCACACCAATTTTCACATTCCATGCCATTTTTTTGCATGTGCCAATTTTCCCCACTTCCTGTTGTATGTGTACACCTAACAAAGACCCTTGCCTTGTAGTTGGTCTCAGTCAGACATGCATTCATTCACCGTGAACTCCTTGTGTTGTATTTCTGTATTTGTGTATACCTGAATACACTTACTCAGTTACTTAATTACTACTAAGGCACGTGGCACATGAATGAAGAAAAATAGAAAAAATACAAAAATTGAGCTAATCATATAGAAAAATAGTTTAACACTTTGGCAGCACTGTAGTATAAAAATGACGATAAATAACAGAGTTCACTTCTCAGTCATTAGATGTTCCTTAAAACTCTTCAAAATAAAACTGTTTACAGCGAATGGTTTGTAGGGGGTCGAGAGCAGACTCACGTAATATTAGTTTTCTCTGTTGTTCAAAGTTTTCTCAGTGTTATTCAAGGTTTTACATTTAAGTTTACTGTTACACTGTGCATTCTTTGGTATAATTAACTGTTTTTGTGCTTAAAATTCTTAAAAAAAAAAAATTGCATACAGTTCGTAGGGGTCTGGAACTGATTAATCATATTTACATACAATCTAATGGGGAAATTAGGTTCAGGTCGCGACCAGAGTTTTGGAATGAATTATGGTTGTGACCAGAGGTTCCACTGTATCTAACATAATCACAAATCCTGGACCTGATTCGTGAAACTTTATTTTTATTTTTAACATGTTGGCTGTTTCCCACTGAGGCAGGGTAACCCCCCCCCCCACCCCAAAAAAATATTTATGAAGTGCAAAATATTTCAAGCACAAGGAAATCTTGTAGGCTTTAAATAATGCAGATAAAGCTTCTACACAGAAAGGAGACAGTTCCGGCAAAATTTTAGTGCAGTAGCACTAGCATCACACACACAATCTTTGATAGAATAGTGAGGTGCCAAATTACTAATATTACAGAAGGCCTGTGCAACCCAAGTCAGCTTAGATTTTAAAGTGGGAGAAACTTCTTGTTGTAACTGCTTGATTATTATAACAGTTACATAGGTTTTGACAAGAAACCAAAAAGCAGACATGGTCTACACAGACTAATGATAGTGATCACTTGTAAAATAAGGCCAATAGCTATAACATGAAAAGTAGGATAATGGATACTCAATTTTTTGATGAATAGAACATGAAGAGTAGTAGTAAACAAAGGAAAATCTATTAGTAGCAAGGTCGAAAGTTCAGTGCCTTAAGGCACACTCCTACCACATCTACTGTTTCTCATCCTCTTAACAGACATAGATAAAAACTCTAGCCACAGCTTCATATCATCATTTGCAGACTGTACCAGTATAAGCATGAATGTTGTCTCTGGAAAATGGGGAAAAATTGTAAGCAGTTAACAAAGTCTTCCAGTGGGCAGGTGAAATAATATTACTTATGGTGACATTTTCCAACTGCCTAGATAGAAAAAGAATTAATAGCTCAAAATGAATTCAGTGAAGCTTCAGTTTATGTAGTAGGGAGGGTATCTGGTACTGCTAATTGTTTGTTAAATTTGAGTGATGAGATTTTTCCATGACTGTATAAACAACAGATAGTTCTGGATTTAATGGACTAGTTCTATTAAAAGTGGAATTACAATACTTTACCTAGTGGATTATAACCATAACAGACAATTCTAAATGAAGTAGATTTTCTTCATTGTTTCTGGATTTTGTCTGTTGAATGTGAAATCTCTTCGAGTGAGGGGTCCATTTAAATGAGGTTTTACTGTTTGCAAAATGGAGGACAATCTCATAGAGTGAAAGAAACATTGAAAATGATATGTCAAATGACATATTTAAATGTTAAGTCAAATGACATATTATATAAAGAAGACAAGTATATGATGTGTATTCCAGAAAAATGACAGGGTGGTTAATAAAACCTTTTATGAGATATAACAGCATCAGTAGTGACACTGTTCAAGTAAATTGTGTTCTCTTGATTAGAATATTGTTCAGTGATGATGCCTTTATTCAAGGTAGGAGATATTTGAAGGTCTGCTTCCAATTATACACACCATCATTCCAACATATTGTACTAGAGGGATTTTTTTTTTTTTTCACACTGCCTTTTTCCCACCAAGGCAGGGTGACCCAAAAAGAAAGAAAAAAAAACTTTCATCGTCATTCAGCATTTTCACCCTCACTCATACATAATCACTGTCTTTGCAGAGGTGCTCAGATATGACAGTTTAGTTGTCCCTCCAAACTGCCAATATCCCAAACCCCTCCCATTTCCAGTACTCAAGTCTGGCTGGCCAGTTTCCTTGAATCCGTTCACAAAATATTACCCTGCTCTCACACTAACAGCTCGTCAGGTCCCGAAAACCATTTGTCTTCATTCACTCTTATCTAACACACTCACAAGTGCTTGCAAGCAGTCCAAGCCCCTCACCCACAAAACCTTCCTTACCCCCTCCCTCCAAACTTTTCGAGAACAACCCCTACCCCGCTTTCCTTCCTCCCCTACAGATTTATACTCTCTCTAAGTCATTCTACTTTGTTCTATTCTCTCTCAATGAAATATGAGTGAAATATATGGAAAAAAGTGTAAAAGAAACCCAGTGAAAATCATGGAATGCCTTGGACCAGTAGTAAAACTCATTATCCATGGTTCACGAAATTCAGCCTGCTTCCAGCTTATATCTGAAATATTGCTGGAACAAGTGTAAAAGTTTAAACAAGGAAACTGGATCACTACCACTTCCCTGTGCCAGAGCAAGTTAAATGTGATGGTTATATAGGCCTGTAGGTCACCAACAACAACAGCCTGATTGAACAGGTAACCAGTAGGAAAACTTGACTCCAAATTGGGCTGCAAAGGCAGAAAAACTCAAAACCAGCTACAGGTATACAATATTACAGGTTTGTTAAAACTACTTGTGGTCCCAGTATTGTAAATTGTTCCCTGCTAACAGCTCCTTTCAAGACATGAGATATAGAATTAGAAAATGTACAGAGGTTTTTCATTTCTTTATAATGTGGAGTACAGCATAGTCTATATCTGATCATCCTTCAACTTTCATCTGTAGCTATAAATAGGTAAAGCATAGACATATACTTTGTGGCTTTTTTCTCATTTGATGCCAAATCTTTAGAGCATTGTAACAAGACAGTGTAATAATTGATTGTGCTAAGCTGTAAGAGAATTTAGTGTTTGAATGTACGTATTAAACAGCTGTCGTGGTTGGTTATTTTAGTTTCGTGTTAACAAGTCATTAATTCTTTATGAATAACATTATTTTCTTTATTAGTGTAGATGATGAATCACACAAATTAGAAGTTGATGAAGCTCCTATTATTGAAGAAAAGATGCTCAAGAAAGATAAGGCGCCGGCCAAGACTTCTCCTGTGACAAGTCATGCTCGAAGAGCTAGAGGAAGAGGACGAGGACGAGCACCTAAAAAATGAAGCTGCAAATTGCTAAAAAAAACTGTAGAGGTATATTGAAGTTATAAATATACTTTAAGATATGTTAAATGTTATTTTTTCTTAGGGTTTTTATTCCTTTTTTATTTTCCTTATTTCTTTTCCCTTTCATTTCTCCCTTCTTCCCTATTCCTTCACCTCCCCTCTTTCCTATTTTCTAATTGCCTTTCTCCATCTCTTGCTCATTTCCTGCCTTATCTCTGCCCCTACACATGTGCATACACAAGTTCTTAATGTTTTATATCCTGTTTTATTCAGTGAAACATGTTATGTATTTTTAAAGTGTTTAATAAAGTGGTGACATTTGACCAGAAGATACTTAATATACTTTTTCTCTGTGAGTGCTGGACTTAAAATCTTGAATTAAACACCAGTGTGTCTCAATACTGCACATGACAGAAACCCAGACTACTGCATATAATACAGTTCAGAAAGAGATGCTGTTTAGTATATGGAGAAGCAGTATGTACTTTGTTTCATACAGTTGATTATTGCATAGGTATTATGCACTAACTGATTAAAAGAATATGTAATTAACGAGCAAGTTTGTGCTTGGCTACCAGTGCAGGACACAAGCTCGTTGACTCGTAAATTTCTATGATGTGAATATTGGCATCACAACAGCAGCAGTGTCTTTGCACATTATTATAATTCGTTTCCCACAACATTATGCATGTGATTTTTAAGCCTAATTTACATAATTCCTTAACCCGTAAATGGTCCAAACGTATATATACGTTTTTTCAACATTTGAAAGTATGTAAAAAAAGTAGATCTTCTTTTTATGTTTTTACATTTGAAAATGTGTAAAAAACTTAGATCTACTTTTTTTTTTTTTTTTTTTGAAAATATGTAAAAAAAATGTAGATATACTTTTGGAACATTACACATGTGAACGTAGATCTGCTTGGACCGTTTACGGGTTAAAGGAACAAATTCGTTTGGTAACGGCACTCAAACAGCTTTCTGGAACGAATTATGGCCGAAATTCGGGGTACCACTGTATATGCAAAATGAAAGCCTGTAATTGTTTTA
>NC_091293.1:22690382-22697882 GCF_038502225.1 Cherax quadricarinatus | reverse complement strand
AAGAAATTAGAACTTAAGTGCCTCCTGGTGTTAGACAATGCCCCTGGTCATCCTACAGGCGTGGCAGAGCGACTTTATGGGGACATGAAATTCATTAGGTGAAGTTTTTGCCTCCTAATCCACTCCTCTCCTGCAGCCCATGGACCAGCAGGTTGTTGCAAACTTCAAGAAACTGTACACAAAAGCTCTGTTTGAAGCGTGCTTTGTAGTGACCTCAGAAACTCAATTGACTCTAAGAGTTTTGGAGGAGAGCACTTTAATATCCTCAATTGTGTAAACCTTATAGGAGTAAGGCTTGGGAGGGAGTGACTAAGAAGACTTTGAACTCTGCTTGGAAGAAACTGTGGCCAGAATGTGTAGACAAAGGGATTTTGAAGGGTTTGAGGCTAACCCTGAGAGGATTATGCCAGTTGAGAATCCATTGTGGCATTGGGAAAGATCCTTGGGGTTGGAGGTTAGTGGGGAGGATGTGGAAGAGGTTGGAGGAGGACAATGAAGAACTAACCACTGATGAGCTGATAGATCAACTTCAAGAGCAAGAGGCCAGACCTGAAAACTGGTTCAGAGGAGGGGAGAGAGAAATTGAAGAAGTTGCCTACAGATTGAAATCTGTGCAATGTGGCTGAAAGTGCAAACCTTTATGGATGAGTATCACCCTCCACACAGCTAGCAAGCCGTGCTGGTGATTATTACACTGACAATGTTGTGAAACACTTTGGGGAGGAAGTCATAAAGGAGCAGGAGGTACAGGGGCCACTATGGACAGATATGTTGTGCGAAAGAAGTCCAGTGACTCTGAAGCTGGTCCTAAAGTGGCATTAAAAGAAGAAGGGAAGAACCCCAGAAAGGACTTGACACCTCAAGTCTTAATGGAAGGGGATTCTCCTTCTAAACACTAACACTCTCTCTCCCCTCCTCCCATCCCATCAATCATCACCAGATCTCCAATAAAAGTAAGTGTCATGTAAGTGTGCATGCCTTTTTCAGTTTGTGTGTATTAAAATTAACATTTCATGTGGTAAAAAAATTTTTTTTTTCATACTTTTGGGTCTCTTGCACGGATTAATTTGATTTCCATTATTTCTTATGGGGAAAATTCATTCGCATACCGATTATTTCGCATAACAATGACCCCTCTTGCACGGATTAAAATCGGTATGCGGGCGTCCACTGTACAATTGGGGGTCTCGACCCTCAAAGGGTCAAACTGTCCAAAACATAGGTCTAGGTTAGTACTGCTAGTGCTCCAAATGAAGATCAGCGTTTTATTTTTCCTGCCTCCATATTTGGCACGATTGGCCTGAGATGCCTGGTCAGTATAGAATGGGTCTTAACACTCGTTGTGCGCAGTATTAAAAATATCTGGGACCACTTAGTACCAGTTCAATCGAGTGCCACCTAGAGCAAATAGCGTGGCAGACACCAGGGATTCACTGATGTCAAGTCGTATCAACAATTCCCTTTTAAGAGGAAAGTGATGTTGATCCAGAGTTTGTGGCTTTGAGATAGATGTGGCCACAACTGGTCGACGAAATAGTATCAGAAACCTTGATAATGACCCATGTGCAACATTTGTGCAACAGGATAGCTGTGATCTCTGATGTGACAGAAAAGAGCATTGTTAGTGTTAGGCTTGCTGACACTAACAATGCTCTTTTCTGTCACATCAGAGATCACAGCTATCCTATTGACTGGTCTTCTGCTAAAACTGTCTTCCCTACTTCTATTTGTGCAACATCCTGTCATTTTTGATACCACTGCTAGTGTCATCCTGCCAGAATGTCCTATAACCTGTACCTTAAGTAAAGAGAAACGATTCTGAAACGTGTAATACGTATTGCCAGGCTGACCAGCTGGCTGACTTTTGCTCTCTCTCTGTTTGTATCTGTCTCTGTTTCTGTCTGTCTATATCTCTGTCTCTGTCAGTCTCTCTTACTCTGTCACTCTCTGTCACTGTCACTCTCTGTCACTGTAACTCTGTCACTGTCACTCTGTCTCTGTCACTCTCACTCTCTGTCACTCTCACTGTCACTCTCACTCACTCTCTCTCACTCTCACTCTCTCTCACTCTCTCTCTCTCTCTCTCTCTCTCTCTCTCTCTCTCTCTCTCTCTCTCTCTCTCTCTCTCTCTCTCTCTCTCTCTCTCTCTCTCTCTCTCTCTCTCACTCTCTCTCTCTCTCTCTCTCTCTCTCTCTCTCTCTCTCTCTCTCTCTCTCACTCTCTCTCACTCTCTCTCACTCTCTCTCTCTCACTCTCTCACTCTCTCTCTCTCTCTCTCACTCTCTCTCTCTCCTCTCTCTCACTCTCTCTCTCTCTCTCTCTCTCTCTCTCTCTCTCTCTCTCTCTCTCTCTCTCTCTCTCTCTCTCTCTCTCTCTCTCTCTCTCTCACTCTCTCTCTCTCTCTCTCTCACTCTCTCTCTCTCTCTCTCTCACTCTCTCTCTCTCTCTCTCTCTCTCTCTCTCTCTCTCTCTCTCTCTCTCTCTCTCTCTCTCTCTCTGTTTACACAGGGTTTGACAAGGATTAAGGATCCTAGTTTTATTGACAAGCTATTTACAGGTTAAGGATTCCTAACTTTATTGGTTGCAAAGCTAAGGAGCTAGTTACCTACATCAACTCATTTGAAAGAATTTTTATTGTTATGAGACATACAAGTAGGGAACAGGATGAAGTTGGAGCCATCTGTGGGCCAGCATTTTCATTTGATCAACTGACGTTATCTCGTTGACATCATTATGCTGTACGAATGTGTTCCATACTCGAGTCGTCCTGGGTATATATGATCTCAATTATTGTGGTGGAGATAAAAAAAAAACTAGAAAGGCTAGATACAGTGATTGATAAACAAGGGTTGAGGCTCGACCGTTCGTCACTGTAGGAGCTGCCAGCAATCACCGGTTCTTCAACACGCAAGTTATACTTTTGTATCAATCAAATCACATATTACTCGGGTAGATAACTTCCAGTAGATCCTTCATGTGTTAGCCCAAATCACCGACCAGTATGTTTTAAATAAGTGACCCACTGATCAGATCAGACTGGCTCCGAACCCTCGACTGGTCCGAACCCTTGACCGGTTTCAAACGGATTTGTTGGACAATAAAGCAGACTGTAAATGGATGGGGTTGTAGGCGCCCTTATCAAACACAAACAATAAATATAAATCAAGAACGTACATGGTAAGCTGTCCAATATACAAGTACAGTTAGAAATAGAAATAAAAATAGCTAGAGCTTCATTTAAGGAAGCTATTAATAGAGTATTCAAGAGGTTGCTAGTAGAATTACAGTAAATCAACCATTCAAATCATTATGAAACCCTGTGTAGTCTGCAATCAATCAAACAAACGGGCTTCCACATGGATAAATTGTAATTTTTGTGGAAATTGGTGTCACGCCCCTTGTGCAGATATCCAAGAACTAGCCACAAGCAGTATTAAAACAGGGAAGTGTTTTTGGGTATGCCCAAATGAGATAAATCTGTGGACCAAAATCACAAGGGTATTAAAAGAGGATAACACCAAAGCTGCTTTCATGGACAACCTGAAAGCTTTCTACAACAGATGGGAACATAAAAAGTCTGGGCTGAATGGTACTGCCCTTGATACTGGCCATGTAGTCAGAAACTGTAAGGCTGGAGGTGATGTCCTGGTTGTCAGTAAATGTGGGGCTGATAGTGCTGTCCTGGGAGACAGTAATGGTGAAGCTGGAGGTGCTGTCCTGGGAGACAGTAGTGGTGAAGCTAGAGGTGCTGTCCTGGGAGACAGTAATGGTGAAGCTGGAGGTGCTGTCCTGGGAGACAGAAATGGTGAAGCTGGGGGTGCTGTCTTGGGAGACAGTAATGGTGAAGCTGGAGATTTTGTCCAGGTAGTCGGGAATTATACGCAAGAAGAAATACATATAAATGACCTCATAGGGGACAGGAGCCGTAGTGGGGAACAAGTGTAGTCAAAGATAAGATAAAACCAATATTGCAAACTAGAAATACCACAAGAAATAGCAAACAAGAGGACTCCACTAGCAGTAGTGAGGATATATTACCAAAAGCAACTGGTGGGAGCTCCATTGTTGGTGCTAGGGAGGATAGGAATAAGACAGGTAAACATGCCAACCAAGGAATACAGTCACAAAACCCAAGGCAAATGGAAACCAAGCCTGTGCACATACTATGCACTTGGTATCTGCAGACATGGGAAATCTGGAAAAACAGATGGGACATGCAACTATGACCACCTAGAAAATGTCATGTCCATATGACAACAGGAAAATACAAACTCCCTTCCTGTAAGCTTTTTCACCCTGAAATGTGTACCTCTTCAGTACAGGAAAGACTGTGCTATAACTTAAATTGCCAGGCACACCATCTAAAGGGGACAAAAGATACAAAACATCCAGGCCATGGGAAAACCTGGGTGTACAGCCACTCAAGAGGGAGAGGTTTTTAGTGCCAGGAAGGAAAAAAACTGGCAGGAAATGGCAGAAATTGTACACCAAATCCAGTCATTCCTGGGAGTGGAACCACAGTCGATGGCCTCCACTCCAAACCAACAGATACAGATACTAATGCCGGAAAAAATCCCCAGTACCAACAATACCACCAGTCCAATGACATTCTTCTTTGCAAATATACAGGGTCTAAAGCCAGCAACAAACAACAAAATACCTTACATCCGTGGACTGCTTGCAGAGGCAAAGGCAATGTTCGCGGCTTTCACTGAGACCCACATAAAGGATCACTTGGATAACGAAATATGGATCCCAGGTTACAACCTATACAGATGTGACAGAGTGAACAGGCAAAAGGGGGTTGGCCTGTACATTGCAGAGTCACTTGTTTGCACAGAACTGTAATGCCTCAAATGATGTAGTGGAGTTTTAGCAGTAAAGGTCGAGAACAAAACCTAGTCCTTGTGGTAGTCTACAAGCCTCCGGATGCAACATCCCAGCAACTCCAGGAACAGCTGTTAAAAATTGACCACTGTCTGGAAAATTTTCCAGCTCCTGCACCCAACATCTTGCTCCTGGGGGATTTCAACTTAAGGCACCTAAAATGGAGGAATATAGCAAATAATATTGTTGCAGAAATAACACCAGGAGGCAGCTCTGATGAAAACTCGCACTCACACGAGCTTTTAAATCTCTGCACAAAATTCAATTTAAACCAGCAAATAATAGTCTACTAGACTGGAGAATACACTAGACCTCATCTTCACTAACAATGATGATCTGATAAGAAATGTCACCATATCAAAAACAATATACTCAGATCACAACATAATTGAGGTTCAGACATGTATGCGCAGAGCCCCAGACCGACATAATGAAATTAGTCACGAGGGAGCATTCACCAAATTCAACTTCAATAACAAAAACATAAAGTGGGACCAAGTAAACCAAGTCCTAACTGATATAAGCTGGGAAGATATACTAAGCAACACAGACCCCAACTTATGCATAAGCTGGGAAGATATACTAAGCAACACAGACCCCAACTTATGCCTAGAACAGATTAACTCGGTGGCACTCGATGTATGCACAAGGCTTATTCCTCTAAGAAAAAGGAGGAGTAGATGTAAAATAGAAAGAGACAGGCGCTCCCTTTACAGGCGACGGAAAAGAATAACAGCGGCTAAAAGTGGTCAATATATCTGAAATGCGTAGGGAGACACTGGTCAGAGAAATAGCAAACATCAAACTTAAGCTAAAGGAATCTTATAGGAGTCGGGAATCGCGGGAAGAACTAAAAGCCATAAATGAAATCGAAAGAAACCCATGGCATTTCTTCTCCTATGCCAAATCAAAGTCGAGAACAACATCCAGTATTGGGCCCTTACTTAAACAAGATGGGTCCTACACAGATGACAGGAAGGAAATGAGTGAGCTACTCAAGTCCCAATATGACTCAGTTTTTAGCAAGCCACTAACCAGACTGAGAGTCGAAGATCAAAATGAATTTTTATGAGAGCCACAGAATTTAGTTAACACAAGCCTATCTGATGTTATCCTGGCATGCCAAATGACTTGAAGACAGGCGATAAATGACATACCCATGCACTCTGCCCCAGGGCCAGACTCGTGGAACTCCGTGTTCATCAAGAACTGCAAGAAGCCCCTATCACGAGCCTTTACCATCCTAGGAGGAGGGAGCATGGACGCGAGGGTCGTCCCACAGTTACCTAAAAACAACAGACATAGCCCCACTCCACAAAGGGGGCAGTAAAGCAACAACAAAGAACTACAGACCCGATAGCACTAACATCCCATATCATAAAAATCTTTGAAAGGGTCCTAAGAAGCAAGATCACCACCCATCTAGAAACACATCAGTTACACAACCCAGGGCAACATGGGTTTAGAACAGTCTCTCCTGTCTGTCTCAACTATTGGATCACTACGACAAGGTCCTTGATGCACTAGAAGACAAAAAGAATGCAGATGTAATATATACAGACTTTGCAAAAGCCTTCGACAAGTGTGACCATGGCGTAATAGCGCACAAAATGCGTGCTAAAGGAATAACAGGAAAAGTTGATCGATGGATCTATAATTTCCTCACTAACAGAACACAGAGAGTAGTAGTCAACAGAGTAAAATCCGAGGCCGCCACGGTGAAAAGCTCTGTTCCACAAGGCACAGTACTCGCTCCCATCTTGTTCCTGATCCTCATATCTGACATAGACAAGGATGTCAACCACAGCACCGTGTCTTCCTTTGCAGATGACACCCGAATCTGCATAACAGTGTCTTCCATTGCAGACACTGCAAGGCTCCAGGCGGACATCAACCAAATCTTTCAGTGGGCTGCAGAAAACAATATGAAGTTCAACGATGAGAAATTTCAATTACTCAGATATGGTAAACATGAGGAAATTAACCCTTTCAGGGTCCAAGGCCCAAATCTGGAGTCACGCACCAGTGTCCAAGAATTTTAAAAAAAAAAAATTGTTATTTTTTCTTATGAAATCGTAGAGAATATTTTTGTGAAGGTAATAAAACAAAAGTATGAAATTTGGTGGAAAATTGACGAAATTATGCTCTCGCGAATTTTGATGTGTCAGCGATATTCTGAATCGTGATTTTGCGACTTTGACTCCCATTTTAGGCCAATTACATTATTCCAATCAACCAAATTCTTAGCTATTTCACTAGTATTACTTCTATTCTATCGATTGAGCACAAGAAATCGCCAAGTCAACTGTTTCAACTACAAAATAGTGATCGGAAATTGTTAATTTGGCCAATTTAACACAGTTCAAAATATTCCAATTTCAAAATAGGGTCCAGAATGATCAATGTAGGCATTCCTGGCACTAAACTAACATTTCCTTTGTTCATTAGTTACATTTTGAGGCTTTACAAATAAATTCCATTTTGATTTTTTATTCACATAATGAATTTTTATTCACACCAAAAAATAGAAGATTTACTGTTATGCAATACTGTAATAATTGTATAAATATCATCACCATATTTGTGAATGTATATTAGACCCACCAGCTGACG